>NW_014543115.1:1025210-1072710 GCF_000741045.1 Vigna radiata var. radiata | reverse complement strand
CACAACTTTAGACTTGTTAGGATGTGTAGAATACACACTCTTAGGTTACTTTAGGTGAATTGCCAATTTCTCACCTATTTAGTACGCTTTTTTAGGATTCAAGTAGTTCAATTTTGAGATTTAGCTACTTTATCCAATTTCACATGTTTCTTAGCTTCATTTACCTACTTTAAACTTTTTGGGATGTGTAGAATACACACTCTTAGGTTACTTTAGGTGAATTCCCAATTTCTCACCTATTAATACCCTTTTGTAGGTTTCAAGTAGCCAAAATTTCAAATTTACCAATTTCATCCATTTTAACATGATTCCTAGCTTTGTTTAAGTACATTAAACTTGTTGAGATATGAAAATTAGACATTGTTAGGTTACTTTAGGTCAATTTTGTAATTTTTCACCATTTTAGTAAATTTTTTAAGGTTTTAAGTAATGTGTCATTTTGAGTTTTAGGTTATTGAATCATTTAGACTTGTTTCCTAGCTTCATTTATGTACATTACACTTGTTAGGATATGAACACCACATATTCTTACCTTACTTTAGGTAAATTTTGAAATTAGGTATCTTTTAGTATACTTTTTAAGGTTTTAAGTAATGTCATTTTAAGTTTTAGGTCCTTCAAACATTTAGACTTGTTCCTTAGCTTCATTTAACTAAATTGAACTTGTTAGGATATGACCATTAGATATTGCTAGGTTACTTTAGGTGTCATCCTAGTTTCTCACCTTTCTTGTACAATTTTTAAGGTTTTAAGTAGTTCTATTTTGAGTTTTAGGTTATTGAATCATTTAGACTTATTTCCTAGATTCAATTTACTACATTAAAGTTGTTAGTTTATGAACATTAGACATTGTTAGGTTACTTTAGCTCAACTTCCAATTTCTCACCTATTTAGTACACTTTTAAAGGTTTTAAGTAGTGTCATTTTGAGTTTTAGGTAATTGAACCATTTACCCTTGTTTCCTAGATTCATTTAAGTACAATAAACTTATTAGGATATGAAGACCATATATTCTTAGCCTACTTTAGGTCAATTTCGAATTTAGGTACTTTTTAGTACATTTTTTAAGGTTTTAAGTATTGTCATTTTGAGTTTTAGGTACTTGAACCATTTAGACTTGTTTCCTACCTTCATTTAACAAGTTTAAACTTGTTAGGATATGAAGACTACATATTATTAGCCTACAAGTCTCCACCTATATTTCATGGCTGGTTGTTCAATTTGAAAATAAAATAAAGCATTTAAAAAAAAGTCATCTCATCATTTCAAAGTAAGCTCAGTTCAAACAGTCTAGTACAAAATGAATAAACATCATATTGACAAACTTTAAGCAATCAAATAGTTATTTAAGTATCTAGTCACAAACCAAATTTGGTCAAGAACCAGCTACACACTCACATCAAAAGACCAATGCTTAGTGGGCTGGACGTTTGATAACAAATTTCTGCAACAAAATAAAATTGCAAACATTTGAGTTAAAAAAAATAGTAGGGATAAACCATATTGAAACTGAAAAAAGTGTCATAATCAAACTAATCAAAGGGTTCATATTGAAAGGAGAAATCATTGCAAGATTTGTATCATCCATTATTTCATTTGCTAGCCACATTTCATGAAAGAGCTAACAAATAATACTATGGTTCAAAACATCCTAACAGCATGTACCACCATATTTTAGTGTATTAAAATTTCCTGACCACATTCACAGTTCAAGAAATCCAATTCTCACATTCATATGAACAATTTCAATAGTTGTTAGAAGCTTATTTGCAATCATTTAGGTTCAATTAATCCTTTTCTGATTTCAGTGATATTTTAAGCATTTGAGTGTTTTAAGATTCATTTTGTGTGATATTATAAATGATTAGATAGTATAAGTATCATTCCATGCATTACAAATCATAAAACTACCTTTTAAGTGTTGTCATACTCCATTTTAAACTACCTTTACTGTCAAAATTGATGTGATAGTCATTTGGTGATTCTTGACTTTCAAATTTAGTTTCACCATTCATTTAGCATAGCTAGACATATAGAAACATGTTCAGGTAATTTGCATTGCACAATACTTAGGTTATCTCTTTCAACAAACACTAAATGAAACCTACGGTTTCATTGACACATTCCATCAAACATTATCCAACATTGGGAGGATCATCAAGCACATTCTACCTCCTAATGCAAAAATACCCATAATCTTCACTTCCTAGTGCCCTTCTTTTCTTGTCTGGCTTCATGAAGACCAAAACAGTAGAGAATATGTGTTGCAGTAGCATAACTCTGGTCTACAACCTATAAAGAGCAAGTTTTAAGGGGTAAATTATGAAAGCTACCAAGACAACAGTTGGACAACTTTCTATGTAGTGTTAAGTGTACCTAGGTGTATCAAAAAGACCTACATTATATATGTTGCAAATTAACAACATACAGTGCTATCAATCTTTAGGTATTGGGCCTTGTAAATGGTTATAGGGGAGGTCCAACATAATCAAGGCTAGAGGAATTTGTGTTCATTACACTTGGTTGTTCAAATGACATTTTCAATGCACACAAGCACATGGGTTTGGAATAAAAATTCTAAAGCAACAGTTTGGAATGCACAAGATAAAAAGAAACTTATGTGACTGCATCTCCCAAGGTACTGACCTATACTAACCTACTCTCAATCAAGGATGTGTGTATTGTCTTAAAAATAAACTCCACATCTATACATGTTTAGTTTTACATCCTACCCAAGAAGTTTTCAACAACTTAGAAAACGTTTTCTGATATTTGACCATTTTGAACCTAAGTTCATGCATTTGAACATTGCATAAGATGGCCAATCAAAATTATTCAACAAATATTACCCCAAATATAGCTAATAACCTTACACATTTCATTGCTTTCATTCAATTTAACCTCAGAATTATGCAACAACTTAACATTACATGAATCCACAAGTTGATTGCACACAACAAGAATATTCAATGATTCAATTACTTCAAAAAACATGTATGATATTGTTCTTGTTCAGTCTACACTTCAGATTACACTTCAGTCAACAAACATCTATGAATCCACAAGCTAAAATACATTTTTCGATTATATCGTAGGGTTGGTAAAGCCTATCTGCAGACCTTCTCATTGCAAAATCATGTACGCAAGAACACGAGAATCAATTTTGAAATCCTAACTCTAACACCCAAAACTTACCTCGAAAGAAAAATGGTCGACGATGCCAGCCTCTACTGACCATGTTAAGTCCCTGGCAAGTGTACCAGATCGTTATTAAGTAATATAAACGGGTAAGTCCGAGTATCGTTTTCCCAAAGGACTCTTAGGCCTTAACTTTCATGTAACCTAATCTTGTAAGACTTGAGAAAAGAGAATAAATTTGGTGGTTGTATGCAAAGAAAAAAATAAGCATGCAATGTAGTTGATTCAATTGGTTTTGAGAAAATATGGATGAATGGTGTTGTTGGGGTTTACAATTTCATCTTACCCACTCTCATATATCTACTCTTCTTATTTAATTCACTTGTTTATCTAATTGACATGCATACTTTCTTAATTACCCTTAACCCAATTCCTTGGTGAAAAGAGCCTATTACTAATTACCGGTTTGCCATCCCTAGCCTCCCCTAGTAACTAATAATGCAATGCGTTCTGAAGCAAATACAATTGACCATCCTATCCCTATCCCTAAGCGATATTGGCATAATCAAGGAATTTCCCACCAGTTCATGACAATACCGTACGTCCCCATATCGATAAAGACAAACATCATTTACTAAATGAGTTAAACAATAAAAGCATTAAGCGCAAATGAGAACCCAACAATTGATAAACAAGTATATGACAAGCATATGAAATAAATAAGAATTTCAATATATGAGAGTTTCAAAAGATTACATTGTTCCCCAACAACAAAGGGTTTAGTTCACCATAATCATGGTGAAACTAGATTAAAATAATGAAAGAATGGAAGAAATAACCCTAAACTTGGTTGGATGGAGCCTAAGCATCCAAGGAACCTCCTCCAAGGTGTGTGGAATAGCTCTGGACGTTTCTCTCTGCCAAAAGAATCCCTATCTAATTCGCACTGGGGCTATATATAAGCCCAAAAAGATAATAGATAGATAACAGAAAGATTTACAGAATCTAGCTAAAAAAATAGACAACCGCCCAGGCGCCTAATTTGACCGCTCAGCGGTTTGCCTCTAGCTGCTTTGACCGCTCAGCGGTCAGTTTTGCCGCTGAGCGGTTTCCCTCTAATCGCTCTAAGCGCTCAGTGGACCATTCTGGCGCTCAGCAGCTTGTTTGACCCTTCTTTTCATCATTTTTCTCATTCTTTCATGGGTCTAAGTCCACCTTACTTCACTTCCATCTTTAATTCATCCAAAAACCCTGCAAAACAATGCAAAACAAGCATAATATCTCTAAAACCAACTTTTGACTCTCAAGAGACTCAACTAAGTGTTTTACTTTATTTAAAACTCATTCTAAGCCATAAAGGGTGTGTTTTACTATCAAATTTAAGTATGAAAATAATGGTTTTTAGACCGTTATCAGACCACGACCCTACGAACTTAACAATCCCACTTCAACCCAACGTCGTCGTTAAGCCAACCTCGACAACCCAACACGATTGCAAACGCTAACTACCACGACCCATCACCCTACCGCAAACACCACGAACCCTACCCACAGAAACCGCAAAACAATAGTTGTGACACTCGGGCACTGACAAAGGCGGGGAGTGATCGCCGATGCAAGAGGCATGGTGCAAGGGGCACGGACAAGGAGCGACTCTTGGCAGGCTTCCAGTGGAAGGGGTACATGGACGAATCGAACATACACTGGAATGAGAGGGATCTAGAGACTGTATAGGTATGAGATTATACAGTTGAAGGATAGCTTAAAGGAATTGATTTGGCTACTCATATCAATAAATGCATTTGTTTTTCGGTAGCCTATCCCATAAGAACTCCATGGTTAAGTGTGCTTAGCTTGAAGTAATATAGGGATGGGTGACCTTTTGGGACGTTTTACCAGAAAATGTGTGAGTGAGGACAAAGCACATTGGAAAGCCTTGTGTTGATCTGTGGGGATAGTAAATATTCTCTGTAAGTTGCCGGGGCGTTACAAATGGTATCAGAGCCTAGCCTCTCCCAATACGGTGTGGTTCGAGGACGAACCAGATGGAAGCTGGTGGGCATGTGACACCCGGGCACTGACGAAGACAAGGAGTGATCACCAGTGCAAGAGGCATGGTGCAGGGAATTTAGGGATAGGTGACCTTTTGGGAAGTTTTCCCGGAAAATGTGTGAGTGAGGACAAAGCACATTGGAAAGCCTTGTGTTGATCTGTGGGGACAGTAAATATTCCCTGTAAGTTGTCGGGGCGTTACAATAGCCACCAATGAACAGAGCTCTGCGTCAATATGGGCCAACTTGGCTTGATCAGGGCCCAAGCCTACTTGGCTCAAGCTGGGCCTGAATAAACTCGACTCTTGGATTCAAGTTGACTTGGCTTGATGTTAACACTCTGGCAAGTTTACCATATCGTATCAAGTAATAATAAAATGGTAAGTCCAAGTATCATTTTCCCAAGGGACTCAAGGCACTAAACTGTTGTGCTTTTGCTTAACCAATCAAGACTATAAGAACAATATTTTGGGGTTTTTGAATATAAAGTACGGAAAAATAAACATGAATGCAATTTGATCAATTGAGGTTAAACACAAAAGTGGATGGATGATGTTGATAATATGAGATGAATTTGTTGTTTAGGTTTAGATTTCACCTAATCACTCTCATGTATGAATGAATTCATCTTCTTCATTAATGTTAATGGAAACTTTCTAGTCTACTCTAAACCCGATCTCTCGGCGAAAAGAGCCTATCACTAATTACTAGTTTACCATCTCTAGTCTCCCTAAGTAATTTGCAATGCAATATATTACAGAAGCAAATACAATTGATCGTCCTACCCCTATCTCTAGGCAATATTGCTTAATCAAGAGAATTCCCCAGATCGTGATTTGTAGATATCTCATGATACCAATCTTAGGGAGAGAAGAGGAGAGTTGTCACCACCTTCAAATCCACCTACCCTAAGAGTGCGATATCTCCTCATGATAATTACAAATCATAAGATTTATGACAAATATGAATAAATCATAACAAGCATTTGAGCAAAGAAGAATATCTCTAACAATTAATGGAAGAAACATATATATTCAAGAACAATTAAAAAACAAGAGAGTTTAGAGGTTACATCTTTTCCCAGCAACAAATAAGATTAGTTCTCCATTGTCATGGAAAAACTAGGTGAACAATGGAATAAAAGAGATAGAAACCATAAAAGGAGAAAAGGAGAGTTGTCACCATTGATGAAGGTTGAAAAACAGTTATTTTCATATGTCAATTTGGACCAAATTACACCCTTTACTACTTGGAGTTAGCTCAGAATCAAGCAAAACTCAATAAATGAGTCTAGAGAGAGTCAAAAGTTGTTTTTAGCGATTTTATGCTTATTTTGCATTGTTTTGTAGCTAATTTGAGAAAAGTAAGAATGGAGTTGAAGATACAGGTCGTTGACTCAAGAAAAGAGCAGAAAAATGAAGTTTTAAAGAGTCGGCGTACCGCCCAGCGGCACACTTAAACCGTTGGGCGGCCTATGACGAGGAGTAGACATGGAAAATGTCACTGAGGGAAACCGTCGGGCGCTAGCGATTGCCGCCGGGCGGCGGCAGAAGGATATGGGAAACCGTCGGGCGGCGGCGATTGCCGCCTGGCGGTGGCAGCAAGTTATGGGAAACCGTCGGGCGGCACACTTAAACCGCCCGGCGGTGGCACGCTGGACTTGGGCCTGTTTTTGACGCACTCCTCACCTATAAATACCCTTATTACGAATTCAGAGTCATTCTTTTGACAGGGGAGAACGGTCAAACCTAATTTTGCTCTCTGGAGAGGATCTCTTGGATGCTTAGGCTCCTTTTCATCTTTTCTAGGGTTTGCTCTTCCATTCTTCTTCCATTTTTCATCTAGTTTCACCATGTCTATGGTGAACTAAACCCTATTGTTGTTGGGGAAAACAATGTAATCTTTTGATGCACTCTCTTATTGAAACTATTGAATATTTATATGGTCTCCATATGTTTTGATTGATTATTGTTGGGTTATCATCTGTGCTTAAGGCCTTTATCGTTTAACTCATTCGGTATATTGATGTTTGTCTTTATTGATATGGGGACGTACAGTAATGAAATGAACTGGTGAGTAATCTCTTGATTTTGCAATACCACCTAGGGATAGGGGTAGGACGATCAATTGCGCTAACTTCTGTTTATAATNCGGTATTAATTACTAGGGGAGGCTAGGGATAGCAAGCCAGTAGTTAATATTAGGTCCTTTTCGCTGAGGGATCGGGTTAAGGGGAGGCTAAGAAAGTCGCATAACAATTGAATCAATCTAATATTCAAGGGTAGTATGTAAGAGAGAGCGGAATANATGAAANNNTNAGTNCCCAACAACATCCATTCCTCCATTGTTTTCGTTTGTCAATTGAATCAACTTTATTTTTGCATGTTAATATATTTTGTCTCAAAACCAATTTATTAAATTTTCTTTTTCAAGTCTTATTATTTTAATTCACGCGAACGAGAAAGTCATACGAGTCTCTTGGGAAAAACGATACTTGGTCTTACCATTTATATTACTTGTACGATTTGGTACACTTGTCAATTTGTCAACAACCATCTCCAAATCTGCCCCAAAGGGGTGAAAAGTGTGTTTCTGTGTCTAAGTCATCCAAATATACAAACCCTAAGACGTTACGGCCTTTAAATAAGGCATAAAAATAACAGATAACAAGTCCAAGCCCAAACAGATCATAAAAATAAGGTTTAAACCCTTTTTTGGTCCCTAAGTTAAGTTCATATGTTCAGTTTAGTCCCCGCTTTTAGAAATATCAACCTTTAGCCCCTATGATATGAAAAATGTATCAAATAAGTCCTATTCGTTAACAAATAACAAGTTTTTCATTAAGTGATTTATTGTTCATAACACCTTCCGTTAACAAATCACAAAATATTGGATACCTAGGTATGAAAACTTGTGATTTATTGTTCATTAAGTGCTGTCATGAGGACTAATTTGATACATTTTTTATATCATAAGGACTAAAGGTTAACATTTTTAAAAGCGGGAACTAAACCGAACATTAGAACTTAACTTAGGGACCAAAAAGGGGTTTAAACCTAAAAATAACAGAAAACAGGTCCAAGCCCGCGTCCCTAGTGCTCAGCGCTTTGGTCAACATTCTGGTCAACTGGTTGACTTTTCTGGTTGATTGGTTGACTTTTTTAGTTGACTGGTTGACTTTTCTGCATTCTATTTGACTTTTCTGCACTGCAACCCTTGGTACTTCAACCCTTGGTATTTCAACCCTTCTTTCAAATCATTCCAAAAGCCTACAAAATTAAGGGAATTTATTGATAAAATCATAAAACATGTCCTCAAATCTCTTATTCACAAAACTAAAAAAAAAATCATGATTCCAAACAAGTTTTTAAGTCAATAAAGGTGCATTTAATATCGAAATTAAGCATAAAAGTAACGATTTTTCAACCGTTATCACTTGACTTTGACCCGAACGTATTCAATCCAACATTATATAAGCCTAACCCAATGTTATCTCACTTAGATCTGGTTCGATCTATCCTTTTATTAACTTGAAAATAATTTTGTTTAATTCAAATTGAGAAAAAAAAATTAAACCTAATGTTAATTAAAATACTTTATTAAAAATTAAAATTTAATAAATTAAAATTGTGTTATCAAAACAAAAGATTTCGAGAAAGGAAACAATTTAAAATAAAGTGAATTAAAGTAAAATTAAACAATTTAATGTATTTGGATGGGTTAAAAAGTTATTAAATTCCCTATCCAATCACATTATTAAAGCAAAATTAAAGTGAATTTCATTTTTAGTCCGTCGATTAAAGTGATTTTAGGTTTGCTTAATGGAAATTGTTTGAAAGGAATATATTCTTATTATAAGTGAATAAATAAAATTTGTTAATCAATCGACGTTTTCACTTGTTTAAAGTGAACGTTACGAACTTAATTAGTAGCCTACTTTTTCTAAGATGATAATTTTTGTCACAATCATTATTATCATCATAAAAGTGTCATTCATTATTTTTCATACAATTTGCAATGTCTTGTGTGATTATTAAGGGAGTCTAGCACTTCCCACCGTCACAAATTATTAGAGCTTATTACATAACTTATTTTTACCAGTGGATGAATAAAAGTTAAATCAGAGAAATTGAATGTTATTTTCATTATAAAAGGGGATTTAGAAAAGAAAGGAGTTAGCTAAGGAGAAAATGAAGAAGATTTTGATAGTAATCACCTTTATTAATTTTCTTTTCTTATAATTATTCACTGTATCCATCTTTATTTTAATAAAGGAAAAAATCTCTTTAACAACACTATTTTTTACAACGCATACGTGACAGTCTATGATTGGTCCGTTTCAAATATTTTTTTAAAAATAAATTCAAACATATCCTGTTGTCAAAAAGTTGTTAAAAAAGAATTGTCAAATATAAAAACCTAAAATCAACCAATTAATCTAAATCTCCTATACAAGAGTAGTCAACAAACTAAGTGACCCAAATTTGAAAGCTAGCACTCAGCATCAATACAAATTCCATAGATAAAGGATTGAAATGAAATCTTTGAAAATAAAACACAAATTCTAATTAAAAAAAAGTATATTTTAACCTAACAATTAATAATGCATGCAACTCATCAAACTTTTTTTTATCAACTTGCCATCCTCAATTATATATGAAGTTCATGATATTACGACATTGTAACCGTGATGGGGACCCCCACATTCGGTGGTCCAACAATAATTCATCCTATATAAAGTGCACGAGTGCATCCAGACACAATTATTAAGTAGTGACATCAATTGTTTATTCACCTATAAGTGAAATAACATCATACGTGTGTGTTTTCCTTATGCTAAGCTGTTGGAGTTAAGAATGATTTACATTTTCATGTTACATAAAAATAGATAAAAAGAAAAAAAAAAAGACTCAAAACAATTTATTATGTCATAATTTTAGTGTGATTTATAAGAATTTTTTATTGCTTATTAATTGTATTGAGTTTTATTTGTTTGTTTGTCGAAAAAAATGTAACATAAGTAGCACAGTTTTGGTGATGAGTTTACCTAACATGTGCTTTTTAATGGGTATGTTATCCAATGAATGAAGTCTCCGCCACTTAATTAAATGAAGAGAAAACAGTGTTAGTTTGGCCAGTGCCCTAGAAAAGGGAACCTATAGCACAACCACCCATCATTTCGCGTTTTTTCCTAACACATATAATTGAAGTCTTCACAAGCTAAAAACAAATGAAATGGAAGTGATGCATTTATATGTTTATGTATATTAAACGTCAAACTTTAACCTTTTCTGTCTCCTCAATTTTCCACTTTCATACATGATTCCTACTTCATGCCCTTAAGGGGAAAACATAAAAATGTTATACATTCCAATTGATCAAGACAGAAAAGCTTCTTCAAACAGTAAAAGGTGTCTAAAGTTTCAGAATATTATCAAAACCCTAGATATATATTGTTTCGTGTTAGACATATTGTTCTACCTGATTTATTAATGTCTAATCTCACACTCGAAATGTATATACTTCGATGTAAGAAAGTGTATTGGAAGTCCTACATTGACTAAAAATAGGGTCAATATATAATATATAAGTGGACACAAACCTCACTTTAAAAGTCGGTTTTGTGAAGTTAAATTAAGTTTAAAGTTCATTTCTTAACAAAATCTTCTGCCAAGACCATCTTATTCTCAATAATGAAAAAAATCATTTAAGACTAAACAAAAATCATAACTAATAGAGAATACTAACAAAATATATTAATTAGAAATCAATGAAGGAAAAGAGATTGCTTCTTAAATTGATAATGCATAAACAATCTTGAACTACAATGAAATTTGATTGCATGTAGAGGTCAATTGCAAAAATTGCAAAGACCTTGTATCAGCATAAACACTATTGAACTAACACGTCTTATAAAAGTTGTATTCCTGGATTAAGAAACACCAATTTGTCCATGAAAGTATCTTCCCGCTCAATGTGTTGTCCTTCAATATTCTTTCCCATCAGTATAATTGATTGTTTTAACTGTGTAAATCATCAACACTACCATACTCCAAAATAGAATACGGTAAATAAAACAATATATTTAACAAATAATAATCTTCATTAAAATAAAATATAACAATTTTAATATTATATTAAGAAGTAAACTTTAAATATAATTTAATCTTACAAAATTATTTATAAGATTTATTTCTATTAACATGTTAGCAAATTGGTTTTATTACTAGACAATATAGAATTTACAATAAATAAAACAATTTCACCATTTAATATTGTTAGAAGTTCACATCAACTAAAAATAAAACCAATTTATAAAATGTAAGTGAACACAAACCTCATTTTACAAGCCGATTTTTTAAACATGAGTTAAGTTTAAAATTCACTCTCTAACAAATATCAAACTTTTATTAAAATATCAGAGTGTGTTAAAATTTTATTAATGTTTTTTAGTAAATAAAAAGTACATTAATATTTTTTTATATGGTCTATTGTACTCTCAAATAAAATTAATTATATAAGTTGCTTTAAGAGTGTATAGTATAATGTGACGTGGAATGAAGTATGAAAGAATAATAAAGTACAAAAGTAGAAATATTCAATGTTCCCAAAACTGTAAGCATGCATGGAAAGTATATACATTGTTCAGAGTATTGAGTGGGAGAATGGTGGAGCCACCTATGAGGGTGGTTTTCACTCACTATGCAAGAGACACAACTCGTACTTTTTAAGCTTTATTTTTTTTTTTTAAGGATGTTCTTACTTTTATTGATGCTTCTTTTAATAGAAAAAAATCACATTTATGTGAAGAATAATAACCATTTTTGGTTTATGTTTCGGTATATATTTATGCAGGGCGGAAAGACTAACCTTATTGTTGTAATCTTCCAATTTTCTGACTTATGATCCTCCTGCTCCGAGCTCCTCAAATTTGGATCGAGAGGAAAGATACCTGCAAAAGATGTTTCGACGTTCAAGTTAGGTTTTGTTTAATGAATTTTTTCTCATAATTGAGTATAAAAATTTAGTATCATTTTTTTAGACCTACCTACCTTTGCAGTTTAACCCTTTATTTTATAGGACACCTCATGGACTCTAAACTGATGACCTAAGTTCAATAAAACAATCTTACCTTAAAATCCAATTTGTTACATGAAAAAAAAATTCCTTATCAATTATCAATAATCATTCCATTATTATTTTATTAATCATTTATTTATCCAAGCTTATTGATTTTAACAATAATAAAGACACTGACCAAACTATGTCCATAACTTAAGCGCTGACCCAATAATAAAACCATTTACGTTGGTTGACTTCTGTTCGTTGTACCAGTAGACCGAGTGGCCCTAAATGCCGACCGCTCGGTCTACACCATATACCCTACAATTTATATTTGGAATTGAAACCATCACTTCACATTTTATAAGAAATATAAAAAAAAAATATTAGAAGGGTGACGGATACTCAAATCTATCTATATTTTTTAAATTATTGCAAATAAATAATACAAACTTAAATTCAATATGATAAAAATTATAGTCGTATACCACTATTATCATCTATGTAATGAATGCAAATAACCAATATACACAAGAAATATTTTTATGACTACATTTTATAAAATATGTTTGAGTTTCAAAACGTATAAAAGTATAAAGCGTATACATTGTATTAAAATGTATTCTCATATTACTTGAAAATCCTGAAAAAAAAAATAATTTTTTTAAGATATTTTAGATCCTACCATATATAAAAACGACTATGTAAGATTTTACAAAAAGCAAAATTCTATAAACTTTCAATTTGTATTATATGTGACAACTGTTTCGTTCATAATTATTGTCACATAATTTTGACTCCCTTTCCTGTATACTTTAGCCAAACCTTCACTTCTACTTTTTAGTCTTATCTTTCTAAATTATTGTATTCATATGCTTAGCTTCTTCTAGAACAACATACTTCTTCTATCAAGATCACCTCTTCATATGGCTTTTCTCAAATTTTCAATGTTTGATAGCATCAACTTTGTCCTTATTCTAGACATAGAACCAACAAATATGGGAAACTTAGATATCAATTAGTTTTGAACTTGAGAATAGAGAGAAGTCCAATAAATAACATGATAGATTTAAAAATCTAGACTAGAATAAAATTTAATAAATCTCATATGTATTAAGAATTTACAAAACAAAATTAATAAAATAAAACGTATTCTATAATTTAATCTTATATATTCTTGTATAAGATTTTCGACTCAGGTTGTACAACCAACACCCCACTCTTTTAAAAGAGTCATTTTCTTATACTATAAATAGTAAAAAGAAAAAAAAAACAAAAAACTCTGTCATTTATATATATGAAATTAGTTGAAGAACTGAAGGTGGAAGTTAATATAATGAAATTATAATTTCTAAAAGACACAATTAGTAGATATATGCTGATAAAAAAAAACAATTAATGAACTGTCCTTTTTGTTTTCTGAAAAAATAATAAGATGCTTTAAAATTAGTAAAAATATAAAAAATATTAAAAAGTAATTTTTAAATTTAACTCAATTTAAATTTACATTCTATTTATATATTATAAATTAGTTTTATTTCTATTAGTGTTCAATTGATTATGGTCAAAAGAATTCTCTCTATGTTTATCTCCAAATTCAAAATACTTTGAATCGTAACACAAAGTTAAGCAGTGTGTTAACCTACATTACATTATATATGCCATCAAACTTTTGAGTCGGTATTATTACTATATTAATTTAAAGTTTAAATAATGTGAAAAAGGACACGAAAATGAAAAGAAAAAAAAAATTTAAACATTGGTGGCAGTTTCTCCAATTATCTCCTGCTAATAGTCTCGTATTAATTAATTATTACACGTGTTTCTTTTAAGATAACCGTTACATATACAAATTAATGTACTATGATGTTGAAGTAAACATGTGATTAGACTCTGACCAACAAAGATAGTTCCTTTTATCTGGCAAAAGAACATGTATTCTGTGCAGTAATATACTTATACTTTTGCCTAGTTGACGTTAAATATACAAAACAACCTAATTATAATGCTAAGTACATCTTTTCCTTAAACTTCATATATGTTTTCATTTCCAACCTTTTTTTATTACTTTTCATTTCAGGCACAAATTTTAAGACTCGCCTTTTTCCTTAAAAAATGGCGTATATGAGTTGTGTTCAGGTAATTGAGGTAAAGGACAATGTGATAAAGTTCACAAGTTTTTATTATACCTTCTCACCTAAAATGTGAATTTAAATTTAAAAAAGAAAAAAAAAACGAAGAAAAAGTTTACAAAATTAACAGCAGTGACGAGACATGACTTCTATGTAAATCTATTACATTAATAAAATCATGTCACTATAGTAAATTAATAAAAAAGAATCATGATCATTCATTTAATTATGTTGATCTTTTGCAGTTTTGCAATGAGAAAAATCAATAAAATCAATTAAAATCCTTGTTGAGTCAGATTTAAAACTAAATAATTAAAACAACACATTTTTTTTTCTATACCTCTAACCATTTTTTTGTCTGTATTTTCAAATTTTTTTTAAATCTCAAAACTATCTTTTGTAAAAAAAGTTAATTTAAAATAAATTTTTTTAAAAGTTTTTCTTTTTATGTAATTAAAAAAATCTTACATTTTTATTTTTTTCTAATATATTTCAAAATTTGTTAAAGGATATTTTAAAAGTTTTAACAGTGAAATTTGTTGAAGATTTTTTTTAATGGATTTTAAATTTTTTTGAAGAAAAAATTTAAAATACAAATTTTGAAATTTGTTAAAAGATTTTTATTTTAATAAATTTCGAAATTCGTTAAAAAATGTAATTTTAAAGTTATTTTTAAAAATTAAAAATGCAGGAAGAAAGGTTTAAAGATAGAGGGAGAAACAGTCTTAAAACTAAAGTGCTCAAATAACATTATATATCATTGCAAGGAACATATATAATTCTAGTTCCTAAAGAATTGGTGCCATGCATCAGTCTCTAAAATATGAAACAAACTGGCTAGTTATAACTACAAAACCTGAAAATGACACTAAACTATACAACATTAAATAGTTTAAGGTTTTCACCTTTTAGAAATCGAAACTCTTAAAATCTGTTGGGGACCTAATGAATATTATTTGAATGAGGAGAGAGAAAAAGAAAAATGTTGGGGTTGAAGCATGCAATAAAAGTGGAGAGTGGTAGCAGCAATGGCGAATATTATTTTAAGGAAACTACAACATTACAACATTAGGCACAAGTATAAAGTAAGCACGAAGGTTGAGGGAATGTCCCTGATGAATTAAATCGAAAAGTGTTTGGTTCTAAACTGTTTTCAAGTCCCGAAAAGCCTCTGTGCAGCACCCATGTTCTGCTGCAATTACACTGTCATCTAAGGAGACTCCCAAACCTTAACCATTCTTCACTGCCGCACACATCTTTCTTGAGATACCACGGTCTGTTCATTTTTTAACCCTACCATTTCTATGCATTCAATCATTTAAAACCCAACTTGATTACTTTCTTTTATAACTTCTCACCTCTTTTAAGACATTCTTAATTTTATGTTCTCTCGGGGGTTGGGAAGGATCAATGTCTTTGTTTTTCTTTCAAAGCTTTCTATATATACATTTATATATATATATATATATATATATATATATATATACACACTGTACCTTGTTTTTTTTTTTCTGAGGATGGTTTTGGAAAAGTAGATAAACATGTGCACTGGTGCTGAATCTCGAGGAAATATAAATGGTGAGCCTGTGATTCCAAAGGTGGGAGGAGACTATGAGGGGAATAGAATGAGAACCATAGAAGATGGAGAAAGAGAAAGAGCTTATTGTTGCAACTGTGGTACATTTATTCAAGGTCTTCTTCAACGTCTTCATCACCTTCTCACTGCGCTTAATCTTTCTATTTCTGCTTCTGAGGTTGGTGAACTTACCTAATTCTGTCACTATCACTCTCTATCTGACAGTGTTTTGTTTCTGGAAACTTTTCGTTTCTTGCTGTTTCTGTAGCTTCTTTTTGTTTAAAGGTGAAAGTTGTTGTATTTGAAAACCTCATATTAGAATTCAATCAACGAAAATGATGCACGTATAAGAGATATCGAAAGATAAATCAGAAAGTGTGACATGATATAAGAAGAGATAAAAAAGTGCTAATGATATGATTAACGGAGTTAAAATACTCATAATTATCTTTGATTAACTTATTGGGTGTGTCCTTAATGGTTGGAAGGAAACTAGTAAAAAACCATATCTATGTTTTAATTATTCTGTGAACTATAATTTGTGCTTGAAAACAATAAGATAATCTCTCATTCACGTGATGAAGAGGAAAAAAGCAAGACTTCTTATGGAGACAATTATTTGGAGTAAGCACTTCTTTTATATTGGTTTGAGTTTTTGTATTTATAAATTGCACATTTTCAGTTAGGTATCTGTAAAAATGTTGTAAAATTAGTTTATGTAGCTAGGCTTTTGTGTGTGTGTGGAAAGACCAACTTTTTAAGAAGAACTCAGACAAAAAACTTTGAACAGCTCAAAATAAGTAATATATAATCACTCACTTTTTAATTTAATTTGAATCTTTGTAATCCCTTTAGTTTATTAATCAAAGTATTTTGTTAATAGATGTTGCTTTTTGAATTTAAAAAAAAGTCATTGAATTGTATTATGTATGATAATCTAAGCTTTATTCCGTTATGTACGGATTTGAAATCTATTGATTTTTAAACCTTTTATCATTACAACTAGTTTATTTTTTAAGCAACTCATATCTAACCTTTATCTTTGAACATAATTGAGCATTCTAGTAATAACTGAGGCATGTACACGTGGATTAATTGTTTCCTTTTTTTTCATTACTTAAACAATCGGTTTCTCTTCTTGTTAGAGTCGAAATTTAGATCTACGGCTTCAACAAGTATTAGTTAAATAATATTCTTTATCAAATAAATATGCATGAGATTTAGTATACAAATCATTTAAATAAATTGAAAAACTTGATGTCTATATATTAATAAGCTCTAAAATATATATTAAAATAGTATAAATAGACCCTTGAAATCATTGAAGTAGCTTATATTTGCTTTCTTTCTTATTCTTTCACCCAAACTTTAACATGACATACAAATAATAATAATAATAAATAATAGGGCTATTAAAATATATATTACTACACTTTTTCATTCAAAAACTGAATTCCCTATATGGATCCAAACGTGTAATGATGAGTACAAATTCACAAAAATAGTTCTTGGCCCCAAAATATATAGTCTTTTGAGTGCATACAGAAAACAACAAAACTTGGAATGTCTATATGTCTATGATCATTGCTCAACAAATTAATGATGAACAACCAAAAAAATTGGTCTAGTGTTAGGGATTGAAACAGTTATATTAAGACTGCATATCTATATATATATATATATATATATATATATATATATATATATATATATATATATATATTCATTGTCATCATCATTCACAAAAGAAAAATAACATAAATTGAATAATTTGTATCCATAAACTTTTGAGGGTAAAAATACAATCATGGTAATATGAAGTGTTTCTGCTATACTAACAAGAATATGACATAGTGTTGAGAAGATCTTGGATACCCTCTTCTATGTAGCTTTTCAGGTTTCAAAAACATAAACCATATGATGCTTGAGGTTAATTAGCTAGTGATGTGGGAACTGAAATATGTATCTTACCATGGCTTAGGTTATTTTGCTGGTCATTGTCGGATTCTGGTTAATGCAACTGTTTTTGAGGTCAATTTGATATCATTTGTATTCTTCTGCTTCATCCAGATGAACCGGGACCGAAAATATGGAGGCTGTGTCTCTTTCACACCACAAAACTCCTTTTTCCCATGTTTCTATTTCACTTTCATGTCGTCATATATAATCATAATAATAATGATCATAATTAACATTGTTATAATTAAGTGATCTTGATCAAAACATAGAGAGAGTAGAACATTTTTTTTTATCAGCATAGAGTAGAACATCATAATACATGGAACTGCGTAATTAAGAATGTCATGATCTTGGTGTTTTAAACAAATTATGAATAAGATCATGATGTTCAAAGCTACGTCTATAAGGCTTAATTCTACAATAGGATTGTACATAATATGCAGAAACTCGTGGTATAGATTTTTTTTTTAAAAAAAAATAGTAATTATTGTTATTATCTTTTTGAAAAACTTTTTCAAAAGATTAATAAAATATAGTTATCTTTTCATTATAACCTAAACTATATGCGCACGTCTGTGAGACATGCTCATATTATCGCAGTTTGTGTTGGCGGCTTGTCTTGAACTAGAGCCTATGTCTGCTAGATCTGGTAGCAATTTTGCATTTCTGTCATGACTTTTTAATTTTCTCTTTGCTTCTTTTTCCTGGTGCATAATTAATGCATAAGAACTGCATATTTTATACACCTAAAGAAGTATGGCAGTAACTTTTCTTTTCAACAACTTGACCCTGCTTTTCTTGCTCCAAACCTCCATAAATTAAAGAAGAAAAAAAAGTTTCTTTAACAATTTTTTTTTATAACTTTTTGATAACGCATACGTGACAGTTTGTGATTGGTTCATTTCAGATATTTTTTTAGAATAAATTCAAACAGATTAATAAAATAGTGACACGTGTCCTATTGTTAAAAAGTTGTTAAAAAAGAGTTGTTAAAATATCATTGTCCATTAAACAATTAACAAGCTTCCATGTTCCCACTTTGTTTCTTTCCTCTCGTTATTTGATCTATTTTTTATACGTTTTAACACTTTCTGGAGAGAAAAACCCTTCTAACTTTTCTTTTCCTTTTTTCAGGTGATTTGACATTTTATAAAGTAGAAAAATTTGCATACGTAAAACAAAAAACTATTTTTTTTCTTTAATGAGTAAAATCATGGAGAAAAGGATCATGTTTGTGTGAACTTGCTTAATAGAAGAGGTTGTTTATATTGTAGAAATTTTGAAGTGTTAAAGTGTATATATCTATGTTAATTGAGATTTTCTTCCAAGTATATTCTTCTAAGGGTTTTATGGATCGTTTGATAAAAAATATTTAATGATCATCTGATACAATTCAATATTCCAATCTTATATGCGGTATATGTGGATTGAATTTTGGTTTGTCGTGTTCTTTTTTCAGTAAATAAATAATAAAATTTTACTTTCTTAAGTAAGTCTAAAACTAATATACGATTTCTTTCAATGGCAAATTTTTCACTTAAACGGAACATATATTTAATATAAAAAAATTTAAAATATTTAATAATACCATAATCATAAGTTATATATAACTTAAAAAAAGAAAATGAAAAGAATCTCAAGTTCATATAGGTTAAAATAGGATAATTAACATAAACTTGATATATTATTTGCAGCTTGATTTAGTTTTAGCATGGAACTATATATGATCCAAACCTAGTCTTGGGTAATTAACATAAAAAATTAATATAGTTTTGGGTAATGATTTGCTTGATTTTAATGACACTATATATATTTATGGAGTAAAAGGTTATATGTATGCGTGGAATGTATATAATCCAAAACTAGTCTGATATTAAGAAGTTATGTGCAAAAATCCACTTTGGGAGAGAAGATAAAGAAGAAAGAAGAATTATATTTTAACACTACATAGAAACATAATGTTTGCATACTTAAGAAAAGGAAATAGAGTTGAAGAACTGGTGAAACATGGAAATGTGTGATTGCAAAATTGCATGATAGCAAAATCTGCAGAGTTATTACAGTGGTTGTTTTTCTGCTGACAAATGTGAGAAATTCAATTGCATGCAGTTGAAAGAAGAGTTGCAGTCTCTTGCAAAGGTTGCAAGTCCTATAATAATGACTAGCCTGATGATGTACTCTCGATCTGCTGTGTCCATGTTGTTCTTGGGACGCCAAGGGAAAGTAGAGCTTGCAGGAGGCTCACTAGCACTTGGATTTGCCAACATAACTGCGAATTCAGTTCTCAAAGGCCTCACAATGGGAATGGATCCAATTTGTTGCCAAGCTTTTGGAGCAAAGAGATGGTCAGTTCTCAACCAAACCTTTTTCAGAACTATATGTCTCCTCCTACTTGTTGCCATACCCATTTCAATTTTATGGCTAAACATGGAACCAATCCTTCAAATGCTAGGTCAAGACCCTGAAGTCACAAAAGTTGCCCAAGTTTACATGGTCTTCTCTATTCCAGAGTTGCTTGCACAGGCTCATCTTAATCCATTGAGATCTTTCTTAAGAACCCAAGGCTTAACCACCCCAGTCACTGTAGCTGCATCTTGTGCAGCACTATTGCACCTTCCCATCAACTATTTCTTGGCCACATACTTGAACTTAGGGGTAAAGGGTATTGCATTAGCCACTGGTTTGAACTCTATAAACATGACTTTAGGCTTGCTGCTCTATGTTTTCTTCTCAAACAAACCACTGAAACCCTGGCAAGGAGCTACTATTCTCTCAGCCTTTCATGGGTGGAAACCACTGCTGAGTTTGGCATTGCCTAGTTGCATTTCAGTGTGCTTGGAGTGGTGGTGGTATGAGATAATGCTCTTTCTGTGTGGGTTGTTAAGCAATCCACAAGCCACTGTTGCTACCATGGGGATCCTTATTCAAACACTTGGATTCTTGTATGTGTTTCCGTTTTCGCTTAGTATAGCCTTGACAACAAGAATTGGTCACTCGTTAGGTGCAGGACAAGCCTCCAAGGCACAAAGTACTGCCATAATTGGGTTCATGACAGCATTTACTTTGGGGATCACCACCTTCATTTTGTTGTTTTTTGTGAGGAAATCATGGGGGAAACTTTTCACTGATGAGATACAAATTCTTGATCTGGTCACAACTATACTTCCCATTCTTGGGCTGTGTGAGATTAGCAATTGGCCTCAAACAGTTTCATGTGGGATTTTGTCAGGGACTGCTAGGCCTTATTTGGGTGCTAGAATAAACTTGTGTGCATTTTATCTGGTGGGGTTACCAGTTTCTGTTTTTGCTTCTTTCGTGTACAAGTATGAATTGGTGGGTTTGTGGTCTGGAATGGTTGCTGCACAGGCTTCTTGTCTTTGCATGATGGTGTACACATTGATTCAAACAGATTGGGGGCAGCAATGTAAGAGGGCAGTGGAACTGGCTCAGAAAACAACAGATCAGGAAAATAAAAATGATGAGGAAAGTGGGTTACTTGCTTCTGATCAATAACACTACAATTCATTTTTTGTGCAGTGTTAGTTAACCATCTATGTTCATTCAATAACCATCTACTGTTGATTCATCAGGATGTACAAAATTTAGAAAACCTTGCAAGTGAATAACTCATTCACAAGCGTAAAAATTGCTTATGCTATGGTCCACAATCAATCAATTTGTTGGACTCTCTTCAAAGATGCGTTCAGTCTACACCATCACTAACATTTATGTTGTGACTAGCTTCTGTCCATGACCATGGATTCCAACACCAGCATCAAACATCAAATAGATATAGACTCTTCAACGTGATTAATTAATGTCCAAAACATAGAATTTTCACTGAAAAATCGACAACTTTATATACAGCAGAATCGAGGTTGTATCCCCTCTACAACTTTGGTTACAGGCAGAATCGGTGCCATAACTTTTTTAAATTTTTATCATTTTATTTTTTTATTGTCTTAACAAGACTATATGCCTCGATTCTTTGTAAAAACCAGTGCCATAGGGGTTTTATGTTTCGGTTGTAGCGTGAAACCATTCACAGTTTAACACCGTTCATCCTCGTTTTTGGTTCCATCATTGTCATTGTGAAGGTTCTTTAACCATTCTTACGGTTTGAAATCCTCCCAAACATCTTCCTTCATTCGTGCCAAACCTCTTCCTTCGTTTGTCTAATGGCAAAAAAAAACTGCTCTAGCTAGGACAAGCCAAATTTAGAAGCAAATCAAACCATAAGTTCATGGATGAAGATTGTGGAATTTGATGGTGGTGAAAGATATAGATAGTTCATGGTTTTGATGAGTTGTATGGTGATAAAAGGTGTGTTTGGTGGTTCTCTAAGAGAGGTTGGGTCCATTCTTAGAGGAAGGTGACTAGAGGAGGCCACTTGGGTTGCTCTAGCCTAGGGTGACCTTAAAAGAGTAGTATGCCACAAAAATAACAGCATAACTTTACTCTAAATCAAAGGTGATTATATGATGGAGAACACCTTTATTTATAGACTAAGGTGTCTCAAAATGGGCTGAAACTTTAACCTAAAAGAGCCACCTTGGTTGTCTTGGAGAGCAAGTAAAAATCCTCTCAAATGAGAGAGTGATATGTAGCTACTACCTATGGAAAAACTCTCCATTCCTAGAGTGACACATGGTCACTAACAAGGAGGAAAACTCTCCAATGGGAAGCCTCCACATCTCTAGGACGAAATCTTGCTCCCTTGTCCTCCAAGCTTAGCCAAAATGTTGACCCCTTGGTCAACACACCCATTTTGGACATCCAAGCGTAGTCAACTTTAGCCTTGACCCTTTGTTGACTTGTTTGGTCAAAATCCTATTCTACTTTGCCAAAAATACAAGACCTAATTGAAATCCTATACTACTAGGCCCACAATTCAAAGCCCAAATAAAATCTAGACTACTTGGCCCATAATACAAAGCTTAAATAAAATCTAGACTACTTGGCCCAAAATACAAGGCCCAAAATTATTTTAACTCTACTAAATCTTCATGATGGCTTTAGATGACCTAAGAGAAAGGGTATAGGTCCATCTTTCATAGATGTCTCCAACTCTTCATGAATGTGCAAGGTCATTGCAAGAGGTATGCCATCATTGTCACTTCGATTCTCCATTGTTAGAGGTGATTTTTTGTTGCTTTCTTTTTTAGTTTTGGAGTTTGTTTTGGTTCCTAAAAGTAATATTTTGTTTGTTTGTTTTTTCAGGTTTGATTTTTGCAGTAGTGGAATTTTCTACCATTCTAAATGTGAGTTGTCCATTGTTATCAGCCTTTAACGCTCCCAGGTTCTTATTTTGATGTTTAAAATTTAATTTTAAATGGGAACATATAATTTTGTTGTAGGTTGTAATTTTGTGTATGTTAGATATGTGATTACTTGAATGCTTAATTATATTTTTGTATTGAATTAGCCTTAGTTTCTCGTTTAAGATTAAATACAAAAATTATTTGTTATCTCCAAGTTGTTTTTGAAGAAATGTACTTATATTTATTATCTATGATAAATTATTTATATAAAATTGGTTTATAAAGTTACTTATATCAAATCAACTTTTGATTTCAGCTATATGTTTGGTGGAACTAACAAGATGAGATTCAATGATGTATATGGGTTCATTGACCCCCACCTCACTCACGAAGGAAATAAATTTGATGACATCCAAACATACGCCACTAGTTGCTTTGCAAGGGGAATGAACTATATTTTGTCTCTTATATAGCTGGGTAAGTGAAGTTTGTTACCTTGAAAGTTTCACCTATGATTTTAATATATAACAATTAAGTTTTTACCAATTTTAAGCACCAGAAATAGCTACTTTTGGTTTTCCTACTAGATAACATTGTTGTATAGTTTTGCTCATTGCACAAGTCTCCTCCCAAACATCTCAGACAAGTTGTAGATTTATAAAAACCTCAATGTTTGAACTTTATTTGTTATAAAAGTGTATCCTAAAGCCATTTTTTTTCATAGTTCTATTGCAGCGCATATGATGTTGTCAGGGAAATCAACAGTTACAGCTAGAAAGCTTGCATGGTTGGCCATTATTAATTTTTGGTATTTTAGTCCATACTTTCTTATAATAGATTTATTCTAACGATCTTCGTTAACATTTTATAATTATGATGATATATTGATAGCTCCATCTATGGTGCTATGTCACGGATCGTGAGCTTCCAAATGAAGGATTGATGGCAGCGGACGTGAACGACAAAGGAAATGTAATTCTACAACGGGATTGTTTGAAGAGTGGACGATGAGATGCAGGAGGTGCTTTCGATGGTGATGGATCTAACTCAGAAAGCCTTCTCTCGAAAGGAAGCTAGAGGAGAAATGGATATAAGCACTAGGTGAAGTGACTCTCGGTGATGAAAGAGTTGGAAGCAATTGCTCAGCATTTCTTTTCTCTCAAATCCAAAAGTGTTTTACAATGAGAGGGAAGATGAAATTTATAAATCCATCTCCCTCACGTAAGCTAATCTAAATGGTGCTGAAGAATGCCACCAATCACAGATCCTATTACACGTGGCATCATATGCTAAATGTGCTGAAATTAAGAGCTTCTAGAATCACACACGTGAAGAATATGAAAGTTGTGCTAGGAGCGCTGAGCTGCAAATGTGGGGCGCTTAGCGCCAATCTGTCAACCATGTCTTCTA
Source organism: Vigna radiata var. radiata (assembly GCF_000741045.1). Lineage (NCBI taxonomy): Eukaryota > Viridiplantae > Streptophyta > Magnoliopsida > Fabales > Fabaceae > Vigna > Vigna radiata. Next base: position 1,048,121 of record NW_014543115.1, on the reverse strand, counting down.
GCCTTTCCCTGATTTTGACCATCTTGGGTCATTTGCTAGGGCTCCTGGCTTCCACTCAAAGCAGGTAAAGAGTGTTTGACCGTCTAGTGGCAACTCTTCAAGATCATGTTGAAGCTTTTTGGCCATCCCTCTGGTAATGGGACCTTGAGATATCATAGTGGTAGGACCCCGCGTATCATTTCCTCCCTCTTGAGAAGGATTTGTCCTCAAATCCAGAGGGGTGTTATCTTCATCAGAGTCATATCCTACAAAAGGTTTAAGGTCAGATACATTAAAAGTAGAATGGACTCCATATTCTGGCGGAAGATCTATTTGATAGGCATTATTATTTATCCGCCGCAAAACTTTAAAGGGGCCATCTCCTCTAGGATTGAGTTTGGATTTTCTGAGAAATGGAAATCTCTCCTTTCTAAGATGTATCCAAACTAGATCACCTTCATCGATGACTACCTTTTTTTTGCCCTTATTGTGAATCTTGACATATTTCTCATTTTGTTTTTGAATTTGACTTCTAACCCTTTGATGTAATTCTTTGATAAACTTAGATTTAGATACTCCTTCTTGATGAACAAAGTCAAAAGAAGTAGGAAGAGGTATCAAATCCATAGGTGTCAAAGGATTGAAGCCATATACAACCTCAAAAGGAGAAACTTTAGTAGTTCCATGAACTACTCTATTGTAGGCAAACTCAACATGAGGAAGATATTCATCCCAAGATTTGTGGTTGCCTTTTAGAACTACCCTCAATAATGTTGATAGAGATCTATTTACTACTTCAGTTTGGCCATCTGTTTGGGGATGACAAGTAGTAGAAAAAGATAACTTAGTCCCTAATCGAGACCATAAGGTCTTCCAAAAGTGACTAAGAATTTTGTATCTCTATCAGAAACTATAACCCGAGGTAATCCATGAATTTTAACCACATCTCAAAAGAATATCTTGGCAATGTTGCTTGCATCATCTATTTTGTGGCAGGGTATAAAGTGAGCCATCTTACTAAAACGACCTACTACCACAAAAATAGAATCAAATCCCTTGGTAGTTCTAGGAAGTCCTAAGACAAAGTCCATACTAATTTCTTCCCAAGGGGTTGAAGCAACATGTAGAGGAGTATATAGACCATAAGACACTGCTTTAGAATTTGACTCTAAACAAATGATGCACTTGTAGCATTGTCTTTGGACATCTCTCCTCATGTGAGGCCGAAAGAATTTTTCTTTTAACATGCCAAGACTCTTTTCCACCCCAAAGTGACCCATCAAACCACCCTCATGCATTTCTTTGACAAAGAGCTTTCTATGTGATCCTTGAGGTATACAAACTTTTCCTTCTTTAAAAAGATATCCCTCTCTCACATAATAACCTCCTTGAGCTTTGTTGAGACATTCCTTATAGATATGAGAAAACTCAGGGTCATGAGCATACAACTCAATTATTTTATCAAAGCCAAGAATTTGAGCTTCCAAGGTGGCCAAAAGATTATTTTTTTTTCTTGATAAAGCATCTGCCACTACATTGGATTTTCCCTTCTTTTATTTGATAACATAAGAAAATTGTTCAATGAATTCTAACCATTTTGCATGTCTCTTTTGTAACTTGTGTTGGCTCTTCAAATATTTAAGTGATTCATGATCACTATGAATGATAAACTCCTTGGAAAAAAGATAATGTTCCCAAGTTTGAAGAGCCCTCACAAGAGCATTGAGTTCTTGTAATAATACAACACCTATGCCAAAACCAGAAGCATCACATTCTAGCCCAAAAGTTTTTTGCAAAATTTGGTAGAGTTAGAATTGGTGCTTGAGTGAGCTTCTCTTTGAGTAACTCAAATTCTTTTTTTTGTTTTTCCCCCCAAAGGAATGTAACATTCTTTTTCACCAACTCATTGAGAGGTGAAGCAAGACTAGAGAAATTAGGGACAAATCTTCTATAAAAACTTGCTAACCCATGAAAACTCCTAACTTCTCCTACATTCTTTGGGGGTGGCCAATCTTGGATGGCCTTTATTTTCTCAAGGTCAACATGGACCCCATTTTTATTGACTACAAAACCTAGAAAGATGACACTATCAACACAAAATGTACATTTATCAAGATTTACAAACAATTGATTAGTTCTAAGAATTGTTAAAACAACTCTCAAATGTTTTTCATGATTTTGCAAATCTTGACTATATACCAAAATGTCATCAAAATAAACTACTACAAACTTCCCAATGAAATCCCTTAAGATATGACTCATTAGTCGCATGAATGTACTTGGGGAATTAGTTAAACCAAAAGGCATCACTAACCATTCATACAATCCAAACTTAGTCTTAAAAGCAGTTTTCCACTCATCACCTTCTTTGATTCTGATTAGGTGATATATGCTCTTAAGATGTATTTTGGAGAAAATTTGAGCCCCATGTAATTCATCCAACATGTCATCAAGCTTAGGGATGGGATGTCTATACTTTATTGTGATGTTGTTGATAGACCTACAATCACAACACATACGCCACTTTCCATCCTTTTTGGGCACCAATAACACAGGCACAACACATGGGCTTAAGCTATTTTGAACCCAGCCTTTATCTAACAAGTCTTGGACTTATGACTCAATCTCTTTTGTCTATTGAGGATTAGTCCTATAGGCATGCCTATTAGGAAGAGTTGCCCTAGGGACAAAGTCAATTTGATGCTCTATTCCCCTTAATGGTGGAAGTCCAAGTGGAATTTCTTTGGGGAAAATATCATCAAATTCTTTCAAAAGTTATTGGATTGAAAGAGAATGAGTAGAAGTCTTAGACTCACTAGATGTGCATGTGAGTGTTCCTTGACATAGAAGGAGGTATGAAGGTCGCTCAACTTGAAGAGTATTTTCTAAAGTCTTTTTATTTAAAAGAGCTTCAGGTTGAGTGACCTTGTAGGAGGGAACACTAGACTCCCATACCTCTTTTTAATCCTTAAGGACTACTTTTTTCTCTCTTTTTTGACTTTTTTTTTTGTTCTTTTTCTTGTTCCCTAGTGAACTTCATTTGTGCTTGATCTTGTGCCACCTGGGCAGGTGTCAAAGGATGAAGCACAAATTTCTTGTCTTTTTTGTGCAAATTTATGGTATTGGTAAGACCATGGGGTATAGTGTTATGATCAAATTGCCATGGTCTTCCCAATAGCACGTGGCAAGCTTCCATGGGAACTACATCACAAATAACTTCATCTTTGAAGTTCCCTATGGAAAGTGCCAACTTAACTTGAGTCTTGACTATGATATCCCCATCTTCATTTAGCCAATGAAGTTTATAAGGTTTGGGATGGGGTATTACAATAAGATTCAATTTTTCAACCAGTCTTGTGCTATAACAATTGCAACAAGATCCACTATCAATAATGAGAGAACAATAATTTTCTTGAACTTTACATCTTGTATGGAAGATGTTCTTTCTTTGTGATAGATGTTCTAGATTTGGTTGACTATTAAGCACCCTTCTCACCATGAGAAGTTAACAATCATCCGCAAACACTTCCTCTTCTTTTTCTGTCTCACTCTCACTGTCACTGGTGGGGGATTCACTTTCGCTGCAATAAATGTCCTTTCCTCTTAAAATGATGGTTCTTTTAGGAGGACATTGAGCAGATATATCCTTACCTAGAAATTTGAAACACTTGATCTCACTAGTGCGAGTGTGTGAAGAGGGTTCTTGTTTGGGTTTCTCAACAATCTTGGCTAGAGGTTTGAAAGGCTCTTTTTCTTTAAAACTTTTTCTTTCAAAAGAGGGTTGAACTTGAGCTCTCTTGAGAGAGGATTTTCTCAAATTTTGTTGTTCTACCTTGATACACATTTGGACAAGACTATCCAAATCTATATAAGGTAGTAGTTCAACTTTATCTCTGATTTCATAATTGAGCCTACTAAAAAATCTAGCCATTGTGAGTTCATCTGTTTCTTCAATTCTTGCCCTTATCGTATACAACTCTATCTTTTGTCTATATTGTTCTACAGACATAGATTTTTGTTGTAGCATTTGGAGTTTATCCATAAGCTCTCTATGATAGTAGGAGGGAATATGTCTCCTCCTAAGGGCAGTGATCAAATCATTCCAATATTGTATTGGAGGATTTTGGTGGCGCCTTCTTTCCTCAACTATGGCAGTCCACCAATACATAGCATACCCTTGAAAGCTTAGGGTAGCTAAAGGAACTTTCCTTTCTTCGCTAACTTGGTGGCAAGCAAAGAGTTGCTCCACCTTCATCTCCCAGTCTAAAAAGGCCTCTACATCATCTTTTCCATGAAAATGAGGCAAGTTAACGTTAACTTCTCTAGGGGGAGGGGGTTCTTGCATTTCTTGCCTATGCCTCCTAGAGGAAGAATAATCTCCATAATAATCTCCTACCCTAAAACCTTCTCCCCCATTATTGGATTCCCCATTTCTACTTCCCCGCACTCTTCCTTGCTCATCTCTCATGACTCTTAATTCATCTTGGATGATGGTGATTTGTCTTTCTCTATCTTGTTGAGCATATTCCATTTTTCTTTCAGTATCAATTCTCCATTGAGTTAACTCTCTAAGTTGATTTGAAATGTCTTTGAGAGTAATTTGTTCCTCAGAGTCACTAACTCTTGGAGAATGTCGCTTTGACATTGTGTGATTGTAAACGTTTTCTTGTGTTACAACTACTTAGATTTCACCAAAGAACAAATTTTAGGTAAGGGAGGTGAACCACTAGGGTTGCTTAAGTACCAAGCCTTTTCCTTGCCAAAAGTGTTCTAGGCTACTTACTTGGTTATTGTAACTCAAAAATCACTTCTAAGATCACAAAAAGAAGACTCAAATAAGACTCTAAGGCTACCTATGCGAGAATTCAAAGGCTTAAAAGAAATGAAAATGAAAAGGTGAGGTCTCCTAGGTGAGACTCAGACTTTGAATCCAAGACATACTCATCGTCTACTGATTTTAAATCAAGCAATTAAAGCAAAGTTGGCAAATGATAGAAGAACACTTGTGAGTTCTTTCCAATCACTTGCATGAATGGCCTCTTACAACAAATGAAATTGTAACAAAATTACAACTTGTGAGAAGAAAGAATGGGGTTTGAGAGGTGCAACTTTGGCTGCTCTTAAAAAAAAATTGGTTGTCTCTGTTGCAACCACACAAAGCTCACAGTTGCTGTATGGTGAAGTCTGATTTGCAGCTATTAAATCTGGTGTAGAAGCCACAACTCTCGGCAATTTCCAGCAGGAAAATTCTGCAGCACCGTAAGCCACTTTCCTTTGTGCTTTCCACCACTTCTCCACTCCCTAGGAGGCTACCGAAGGTGAAGACCCTGGACAGACCAATTCCAGTCGAATGCACCTCAAACAGATCACAAATCACTCAAGAATTAGTGCAATCAGCGAATCAGATTATCATAATTTGCTGCAGAACTAGACTGCACTACAACACCTTTTATCAAATAGGTGGTAGGCAAGATAGCCAAAAAATTGAAATTAAAGCAAGAAAAGGAATGGAAACACGGTGGCACAGCAAAATGGAACTTAGGAATAGTTCTAGCATGGATTAACAAAACAAGAAACAAAAACAAGCTGCAATTGAATCGAAATTGAAGGCAAACAATAATTGGTCAAATCTGTTTGATAAAATGCCTAAGTGAAAGTCAGTTTTGGTACATCAGAATTTTCCAAATTCACTTGCACTAATCATTCAGCTTTTTGGTTATTTTTGCAATGTTTAACTCGTTGATTCTATTTCTTTCATTTTTATCACACTTGACCAATCTTTTGCTAACAAGTTTAAGCTATCATAATGCACCAAAATCAGATTACACATTAACATTATCTATGCAGATTGCACTCAACAAAGAAGGCTAAATCTGGTGGTTTAGACAGTGAAATTTATGCAGAGTTGTTAAAATCACAATTTCTTTGCAGAACCAAGTTTCAATGGTCAAAATAAACTTGTTGAAACTGACTTTTGATGCAGAAACCAATCTGTGCAGATTGGGACTGGTGAAACCTGATTATGCAGCCAATTTAAACAACTAAACCAACCAGAATTTAGGACAATGAATCAAATGACATTTGGACTAACAATTGCATCCATATTCATCATTTAAAGCTTGAAGAAAGTGTTGGAATTAGTGGTAAAGATGTTCAACAATGGTCTACTACTGAAACAGAATTTAAAACACCAAAACTAGACCACAAAGCTATACAGTTCGGTCAACTGCAGATTTGGATTCAATGTAAGGTTTCCAATGATGTTACCAAGCCTTTTGTAGAAGCAATTCAGTGCTTACATGGTGTACATCATGTACTAACTTGATTGAGCATTCCAACACAGATTCAAAATTTGCAATTCAAAGCAATTAACAACAACAAAAGAGAAATTACAGTTCTGTGTTGGATTTATAAGTCTGAAATGATTAACACAACACTAGAGCTCCTTAAAGAATTTGTCATAGCTCTTTTAGTGTGCAGTTAGTGCTCATTCATTCAGATATAACGGATGCAGCAGTAACACGGTTTAACTAGATTTGAAGAAAGAACAAACAATTACACATGACAGAACAGTACTGGAAAGGATGCTCAAACCAAAAATGACTCAAACACACAAAGTTGGACCTATTAAAATGATGAAATGAAATCAAAATACAGATAGCACGAAAGAAATGACACAAATAGAACCGAAGAATGAACAGAAGATGAACGAAACAGTGAAATAGATGCAAGGACAGTACAAGAACTTTAAAGACAGTGTGGATTTTAAAGAAACGACACTTAGCTCACGTTAGCAACTCGAACCTGGCTCGGATTACCACTTGATAGCTCGATCTACGGTGCTATGTCACGGATCGTGAGCTTCCAAACGAAGGATTGATGGCAGCGGACGTGAATGACAGAGGAAATGTAATTCTGCAGCGGGGATGTTTGAAGATTTGACGGTGAGATGCAGGAGGTGCTTTCGGTGGTGATGGATCTAACTCAGAAAGCCTTCTCTCGGAAGGAAGCTAGAGGAGAAATGGATATAAGCACTAGGTGAAGTGACTCTCGGTAATGAAAGAGCTGGAAGCAATTGCTCAACATTTCTTTTCTCTCAAATCCAAAAGTGTTTTACAATGAGAGGGAAGATGATATTTATAGATACATCTCCCTCACGTAAGCTAATATAAACGGTGCTGAAGAATGCCACCAATCACGAATCCATATTAATAGTGGATGGAAACGGTAATATTTAGTTTTATTGAATTTTTTTCTTCTTTATAATTTGGAATTCATATAAACTAATTGAAATCAGCAGAAATTCAATTCTTTTCTTTTAATTCCCGAGAAGTCCCTTAATTATATAAGGAAAGCACTTGCAAAATATGTAATTCAAGTTTACAATAGTATGTAGTTATTAGGATATATAGTATATAGTTATTAGGATATATAAGTTGAACATTAACATATTAATACTAAGTTGATTTACGGTTATAATTTTATGTACATTGAATTGATTTATGGTTAATTCTAATTTTCATTGAAAATGATATTCTGGAATGTATTTCTGAGTTGTGGATACTCTTTTTATATGCAGATCTATTTTTGTGATAACAGATGTTACAAAAACAAACCCATCTTTTAAAAAAAACATCTTTTATTTCCTCAGTTGCAAACACAACCGCTGCCAAAACCCTTCCTTTACTACCTCAGTACAAAGCAATCGAGGCAATAAATCGAAGTAATAAACGAAAAATTAAAAAAATTAAATAAACATAAATTACACTTTGGCGTCTTACTTGCAAATAGAACTGCTACCAAAAACCCCTTTATTGCCTCGATTGCTTTGAATTGACACAATGGACCATTTTCTTTGCCTCGGTTCACAATCGAAGCAAAATAATTATCCTATTTTGCCTCGACTGGATATACTTCGTGTAAGATCCATGAAAATATTTACCTTAATAATAAATAATGATAACCTGAAATGTATCTAAAAAATGGTAAAATAAATGAAAGAAATCCGATAGTTGAAATGATAGTACCTAACTCCCTATCAAGCTATTAGCTGCTAAACTCCTGTGCATTTGTGATGGAGGTTGCTTTGAAGATGTTTCTTCAACAAGAGATGCTCTCCAAGGTGTGTTGATGAAGCTCTTCAAAGGACTTCATGTGAGATGATGAATGTTGCGAAAGCTTTTCAAGATGAAGAGATGTGGTTGATAGTGTTGGATGACTTAGGTAGTAGTACTTCTAGGAGGTGAGGCCAACCATGAAGGAGAAGGTAAGAATAATTCTAGAGAAAGACATTTCTTAGAGTGAGAACTGAGGAGAAAAAATCTTGCAATTTTGGCAAAAGGACTTTACATTCAATCAAGTTCTAAATCACAAGTCAAAACTGACCCTAAACATAACCATTACTCTCATTCTCTGAGTACCAACATGTTTCACTACTTCTCAGGCTTGGTCCATGTTCATTCTTCATCAAATTCGCCATTTTCCACAAAAATACATTCTAATAATCGATTATCACTTTTGATAATCGATTATCTCAGTGAAAATTACCCAAAAACATCATGGAGGAGGGGATAATCAATTATCATTCCAGATAATAGATTATTCTCACAACTAGACTCAATATCGATGCGCAGATAATCAATTATCACTAATGATAATCGATTATTGCCTCCTAGAAATTATTCAAGCATTCAAACATACACGCATTAACCCTAGATCACTTGAAACATACTCCACACATCATACAATGCATTCAAGCATCACATACCCATGTAAACATACTCAAACACATATAATACATTACTTGAATTATCCAAATCCTATCATTGACATGTTATACTCAATAAAACCTAAATATAATGCATATGATTATTACCAAACCCTTACACATATATTTGCATGGAAAAGCCCCAAGCCTTATAATTTTTCTCTCCTTTAGGATCAAATTCTTTTCTTGGGATAACCCAACAACCATACATACATTCATAGGAAAAATCCAACACAAATATTACATAAACCCTATGCCCATGCATACACTAACCCTTGCCCAACAATAGCAACATACAACAATAATCATAATCATATAAACATATATCAAACAAGGATTATTAATCAAAATAACTAAGAACACATATAACATACAACAATAAACAAACAAAGGTAAGTTTCCTCGTACCTTGGTCAACCCTAGGGCTTTGTATACACCACCACCAATCTTTAAGGTTTCTACAGTTCTTCCTTTCCTCTCCCAAAATTGCCTTTCTTTCCCTTTCTCCCTCTCTCTCTCTTTTTCATTTTAGTTGTAGGTTAAAAATGTGCAACCCTAGTTTTCCATTTCTCCTTTTTATCTTCTCTTATTCTATCTTTATCTTATTTTATCTACTTTTTAAAATACCAATAACCACCAAAGAATTTAAGGTCACGTAGCCCACATCTTATTATTTAGATTTATTTTTCTTTCTTTGCTCTTTATACCCCCATAATTTAATTTCTACACTAATTAATGAGGGTAAAATGACATTTATGACCTTGGGCCCAAAATACAAATTAAAACCAAAAGTTTATTATAACTCTCTTTCTTTCTAGAATTTAGCCCACACTTATTCAATCCTAAATCACCCTTCTACTCTCAATCCAACACATCATATTAGTAACAATGCACCACACAAATAATCCAAATAACAACATACACATCATATGTTCCACTTAATCAATAATAACATTAAATAATAAATATAATAATTATAATTCTAGAAAACATTTAATCATCAAACACCAATTACCAAACAAAAATGTTTAAGTCTCATAACAACATTATTTCCAAATTACCTGATTTTCCTAGGGTCTTACGAGCAATAACATTGCTAATAGCTCATCATCTAATACAATTTCCATAGTGGTCAACAGATTCACCATATTCTAATAACTACTCAAGTGCTCTAACATTAAGGAACCATCATTATATTTCAAGTATATTAGCTTCCTATTAAGGAATACCTTGTTCAAGGAAGTTTTAGACTCAAACAACTCACTTAATCTCTTCCATAAGTTTTAAGCAAGGGTCTAACCTGATACATGATGATAAATATATTGATTTATCCATTGCTTGATCATACCAATAGTCTTCCTATTTATCTTCTTCCAATTTCCATCAAATTTATTTATTGGTTTAATACTCAATTCCTTAAGAGGATCATACAAGCCTTTACAAAAATAACAAATCTTCCATGTGGGATTTCTATATATAATAATTTGTAGAATCCAATTTAATCATGGTCTAACACCATCTCTATCTCCAATCTTTAGAGCAAAGCCAAAGATTTTAACTAAAACTCTGATACCAATGATTGGAAAGATAACAAAAATAACAAATAACAGGCGAAAGCAAAACTTATATCAATTCCTCCATTTAGAAATAATATACAAAACAATGAGAGACACAAAATATGCACCAAAATATTTTAACGTGTGAAAACCTCAATATGGATGAAAAACTCACGGGACCTAATATAATAAAATATTCCACTAAGAAAAATTAATGAGTACATCATAAGTTCTCTTGAAGCTTCTACGGATCCATAGAAAAGTGTTATCTTCACCATCAAGGTGGATAGCAACACAAGAAATTCCAATATGTACTTCACTAAGCAATAGAGGGAACCCTAATATATGAGATGCAGAATAAAACATTTTCTCTAAGCTAGCTTCTCTATACAAACTTGTACATAATACACTAGTTGCTCTCTTCTTCACTCTCTAGTTGCTTCTTTTCTTTTCTCATCAAATGCACTCACCACTTTTGTCTCTTTATATTCCACTCTTTTCTCTTCTAAAAACCTAATGCAAAGAGTTACATTATGATGGAGACTCTATCCAGATGGAAACACACAGAAAAGAGCTTCAAACTGGAAGGAAACTGTGACAGTGTTGGATGCAGCGGAAAATATGGATTGATGTAGTGTTTGGTGCAATTAAGTGGAGGAGAAGTGTATGGGAGACTTATCTCAGCTCAGAAGGCCTTCCTAAGATGGAAGGAAGCTTGAGAAAGGAATAAGAAGTAGGAATTCAAAGGTGACTTAAGAGCAAAGTGGCTGGAAAACAATTTCAGCAGCATAACATTCAAAGCTCAAAAGTATTTCATCAAGGTATTAGCCCTCCTATTTATAGATGAGGGGAGCCCATAATCTGATTTATTTTCCCCCCAAAACCCAATACAATTTGTTACAGAGACAACTCTCAGAAGAAGCAATTCCCACGCTGGTAGGTGCACAACACATATTGTAGTCCACGTCAGCAATTCATGCTTCTTTGCACACTGGTTTGCACGCTGGGCCACCTAGGTCTTTGGCTGAGCGCAGATCTATTTTGGCCATCCGCAAGCCAAATTGCTTTTTTGTTTCCCACGCTGCTTTTAGGCCCCTTGTTGTTTCAAGCTCCTCAAAGTCTCCAAGCTTTATTTTAGGCCCTAGAAAACAAAGTAAAACATATTAAAGATAATCCTTCTAAGACTTAGAGATAGAAACTCAAGAAAGCTTTAGAAAGTCTTTCTTTAACTTCCCTTTCTTAGTCTTAGCTTGAGTTGCTACTCCTTTGAATGGTTTCCTTGATTAGGATTCCATCATACCCCTCCTCTTGAAAAAAATGATTTGTCCTCAAATCGGAAGGTATAAAGAAGCACAACTTGGTTTATTTCCTCCCTCCTGGATCAAAACTAAATCTACAACAAACAAAGATGAACATTATTAAAAGGATGTATCCAAACAAAAGAATACAGAATGAAGGCCTTTTATCTTTGAAAAAGATTTTCTTAGAAGTATCCTTGGCCTTTATTTTATTTTCACTTTGTTTTGAACATTCCCCTTCATTATATGATGAAACAAAGTGATTCTTTTGAGAAGAAGATTCAAGGTATTTACCTTTGGGTGAAGAATTTAAAAGCATGCATACCTTCTTCTCCTTTCTCTTTCCTCCTTTAGAAGGTTGCTTATCCAACCTTTCTTCTTCTTTTCTTTCTTTTTCAATTTTCATTTTTATTTTTATTTCATCCTCTTTCACTTGTTGAGGTGTAAGAGGAATCAAAGTTATTTTACTTCCTTTGTGGAGAAAAGTTATCTTATTTGTGTATCCATCATGAGTGGAGTTATGATCATATTGCCATGGCCTACCTAGTAGAACATGCCCAACATCCATTGGCACAACATCACATAAAATTGTTTCTTCATAGTTTTCAATGGAGATAGGTATGTTTACTTGTGTTTTGACTACTATTTCTTCATCCTCTTTTATCCATTGAAGCTTGTAAAGCTTGGAATGAGGAATAGTAGTTAAGGCCAATTTTTCCACCATTCTAGAACTACAACAATTACAAGAGGACCCACTATCCATAATCAATGAACAAGTATTTTCAAAAACTTTGCATCTTGTGCGGAATAGATTCTCCCTTTGTGATTGTTCTAATTCTATATGCTGACTTCCAAGAAGTCTTCTCACCAATAACAACTCTCCTTCACAAGGTAAAGCCTCTTCCTCATATATGGAAGTATTTGAATCACTAGAAGAATCTTCATCTTTATTTTGATGTTCTAGGATATAAGTAGACCTTTTGTTAGGAAACTCAGAAGAATAATGCCCTTTGTAACCACATCTAAAACACTTGGTCTCTTTTATCTTATCATTTTTTGAAGATTTTCTAGAGGGATATTTTTCTTTTTCTTTTTCCCTAGGTCCCTCTTCCTTTGATTTGGAGGGTTCACCCTCCCTCTTAGACTCTTTCCTATGGTAGGAAGAATCAGAATAGTCCTTTTTAGAGGAAGTTTTCATCTTCAATTGTTGCTCTACTCTAACACAAAGTTGGACTAACTCATTGATATCATTATAAGGTAAAAGTTCTACCTTATCTCTTATGTCATAGTTGAGTCCACTTTGGAACCTAGCAATTGTTATCCTTGGTTCCTCTCTTATCCCAACTCTCAACATGAGTAACTCCATTTTTTTGCCTATATTCTTCAACACTCATGTTTCTTTGTTGGAGTTTATGGAGCTTGTCCATTAACTCCCTATCATAATAGGCTGGAACATGCCTTCTTCTTAAGGCAGACCTTAACTCATTCCAATACCTAATGGGAGGTAAATGTCTTAGCCTAAGGTCCTTGACCAAGGCTGTCCACCAATATAGAGCATAACCTNATCGTATACAACTCTATCTTTTGTCTATATTGTTCTACAGACATAGATTTTTGTTGTAGCATTTGGAGTTTATCCATAAGCTCTCTATGATAGTAGGAGGGAATATGTCTCCTCCTAAGGGCAGTGATCAAATCATTCCAATATTGTATTGGAGGATTTTGGTGGCGCCTTCTTTCCTCAACTATGGCAGTCCACCAATACATAGCATACCCTTGAAAGCTTAGGGTAGCTAAAGGAACTTTCCTTTCTTCGCTAACTTGGTGGCAAGCAAAGAGTTGCTCCACCTTCATCTCCCAGTCTAAAAAGGCCTCTACATCATCTTTTCCATGAAAATGAGGCAAGTTAACGTTAACTTCTCTAGGGGGAGGGGGTTCTTGCATTTCTTGCCTATGCCTCCTAGAGGAAGAATAATCTCCATAATAATCTCCTACCCTAAAACCTTCTCCCCCATTATTGGATTCCCCATTTCTACTTCCCCGCACTCTTCCTTGCTCATCTCTCATGACTCTTAATTCATCTTGGATGATGGTGATTTGTCTTTCTCTATCTTGTTGAGCATATTCCATTTTTCTTTCAGTATCAATTCTCCATTGAGTTAACTCTCTAAGTTGATTTGAAATGTCTTTGAGAGTAATTTGTTCCTCAGAGTCACTAACTCTTGGAGAATGTCGCTTTGACATTGTGTGATTGTAAACGTTTTCTTGTGTTACAACTACTTAGATTTCACCAAAGAACAAATTTTAGGTAAGGGAGGTGAACCACTAGGGTTGCTTAAGTACCAAGCCTTTTCCTTGCCAAAAGTGTTCTAGGCTACTTACTTGGTTATTGTAACTCAAAAATCACTTCTAAGATCACAAAAAGAAGACTCAAATAAGACTCTAAGGCTACCTATGCGAGAATTCAAAGGCTTAAAAGAAATGAAAATGAAAAGGTGAGGTCTCCTAGGTGAGACTCAGACTTTGAATCCAAGACATACTCATCGTCTACTGATTTTAAATCAAGCAATTAAAGCAAAGTTGGCAAATGATAGAAGAACACTTGTGAGTTCTTTCCAATCACTTGCATGAATGGCCTCTTACAACAAATGAAATTGTAACAAAATTACAACTTGTGAGAAGAAAGAATGGGGTTTGAGAGGTGCAACTTTGGCTGCTCTTAAAAAAAAATTGGTTGTCTCTGTTGCAACCACACAAAGCTCACAGTTGCTGTATGGTGAAGTCTGATTTGCAGCTATTAAATCTGGTGTAGAAGCCACAACTCTCGGCAATTTCCAGCAGGAAAATTCTGCAGCACCGTAAGCCACTTTCCTTTGTGCTTTCCACCACTTCTCCACTCCCTAGGAGGCTACCGAAGGTGAAGACCCTGGACAGACCAATTCCAGTCGAATGCACCTCAAACAGATCACAAATCACTCAAGAATTAGTGCAATCAGCGAATCAGATTATCATAATTTGCTGCAGAACTAGACTGCACTACAACACCTTTTATCAAATAGGTGGTAGGCAAGATAGCCAAAAAATTGAAATTAAAGCAAGAAAAGGAATGGAAACACGGTGGCACAGCAAAATGGAACTTAGGAATAGTTCTAGCATGGATTAACAAAACAAGAAACAAAAACAAGCTGCAATTGAATCGAAATTGAAGGCAAACAATAATTGGTCAAATCTGTTTGATAAAATGCCTAAGTGAAAGTCAGTTTTGGTACATCAGAATTTTCCAAATTCACTTGCACTAATCATTCAGCTTTTTGGTTATTTTTGCAATGTTTAACTCGTTGATTCTATTTCTTTCATTTTTATCACACTTGACCAATCTTTTGCTAACAAGTTTAAGCTATCATAATGCACCAAAATCAGATTACACATTAACATTATCTATGCAGATTGCACTCAACAAAGAAGGCTAAATCTGGTGGTTTAGACAGTGAAATTTATGCAGAGTTGTTAAAATCACAATTTCTTTGCAGAACCAAGTTTCAATGGTCAAAATAAACTTGTTGAAACTGACTTTTGATGCAGAAACCAATCTGTGCAGATTGGGACTGGTGAAACCTGATTATGCAGCCAATTTAAACAACTAAACCAACCAGAATTTAGGACAATGAATCAAATGACATTTGGACTAACAATTGCATCCATATTCATCATTTAAAGCTTGAAGAAAGTGTTGGAATTAGTGGTAAAGATGTTCAACAATGGTCTACTACTGAAACAGAATTTAAAACACCAAAACTAGACCACAAAGCTATACAGTTCGGTCAACTGCAGATTTGGATTCAATGTAAGGTTTCCAATGATGTTACCAAGCCTTTTGTAGAAGCAATTCAGTGCTTACATGGTGTACATCATGTACTAACTTGATTGAGCATTCCAACACAGATTCAAAATTTGCAATTCAAAGCAATTAACAACAACAAAAGAGAAATTACAGTTCTGTGTTGGATTTATAAGTCTGAAATGATTAACACAACACTAGAGCTCCTTAAAGAATTTGTCATAGCTCTTTTAGTGTGCAGTTAGTGCTCATTCATTCAGATATAACGGATGCAGCAGTAACACGGTTTAACTAGATTTGAAGAAAGAACAAACAATTACACATGACAGAACAGTACTGGAAAGGATGCTCAAACCAAAAATGACTCAAACACACAAAGTTGGACCTATTAAAATGATGAAATGAAATCAAAATACAGATAGCACGAAAGAAATGACACAAATAGAACCGAAGAATGAACAGAAGATGAACGAAACAGTGAAATAGATGCAAGGACAGTACAAGAACTTTAAAGACAGTGTGGATTTTAAAGAAACGACACTTAGCTCACGTTAGCAACTCGAACCTGGCTCGGATTACCACTTGATAGCTCGATCTACGGTGCTATGTCACGGATCGTGAGCTTCCAAACGAAGGATTGATGGCAGCGGACGTGAATGACAGAGGAAATGTAATTCTGCAGCGGGGATGTTTGAAGATTTGACGGTGAGATGCAGGAGGTGCTTTCGGTGGTGATGGATCTAACTCAGAAAGCCTTCTCTCGGAAGGAAGCTAGAGGAGAAATGGATATAAGCACTAGGTGAAGTGACTCTCGGTAATGAAAGAGCTGGAAGCAATTGCTCAACATTTCTTTTCTCTCAAATCCAAAAGTGTTTTACAATGAGAGGGAAGATGATATTTATAGATACATCTCCCTCACGTAAGCTAATATAAACGGTGCTGAAGAATGCCACCAATCACGAATCCATATTAATAGTGGATGGAAACGGTAATATTTAGTTTTATTGAATTTTTTTCTTCTTTATAATTTGGAATTCATATAAACTAATTGAAATCAGCAGAAATTCAATTCTTTTCTTTTAATTCCCGAGAAGTCCCTTAATTATATAAGGAAAGCACTTGCAAAATATGTAATTCAAGTTTACAATAGTATGTAGTTATTAGGATATATAGTATATAGTTATTAGGATATATAAGTTGAACATTAACATATTAATACTAAGTTGATTTACGGTTATAATTTTATGTACATTGAATTGATTTATGGTTAATTCTAATTTTCATTGAAAATGATATTCTGGAATGTATTTCTGAGTTGTGGATACTCTTTTTATATGCAGATCTATTTTTGTGATAACAGATGTTACAAAAACAAACCCATCTTTTAAAAAAAACATCTTTTATTTCCTCAGTTGCAAACACAACCGCTGCCAAAACCCTTCCTTTACTACCTCAGTACAAAGCAATCGAGGCAATAAATCGAAGTAATAAACGAAAAATTAAAAAAATTAAATAAACATAAATTACACTTTGGCGTCTTACTTGCAAATAGAACTGCTACCAAAAACCCCTTTATTGCCTCGATTGCTTTGAATTGACACAATGGACCATTTTCTTTGCCTCGGTTCACAATCGAAGCAAAATAATTATCCTATTTTGCCTCGACTGGATATACTTCGTGTAAGATCCATGAAAATATTTACCTTAATAATAAATAATGATAACCTGAAATGTATCTAAAAAATGGTAAAATAAATGAAAGAAATCCGATAGTTGAAATGATAGTACCTAACTCCCTATCAAGCTATTAGCTGCTAAACTCCTGTGCATTTGTGATGGAGGTTGCTTTGAAGATGTTTCTTCAACAAGAGATGCTCTCCAAGGTGTGTTGATGAAGCTCTTCAAAGGACTTCATGTGAGATGATGAATGTTGCGAAAGCTTTTCAAGATGAAGAGATGTGGTTGATAGTGTTGGATGACTTAGGTAGTAGTACTTCTAGGAGGTGAGGCCAACCATGAAGGAGAAGGTAAGAATAATTCTAGAGAAAGACATTTCTTAGAGTGAGAACTGAGGAGAAAAAATCTTGCAATTTTGGCAAAAGGACTTTACATTCAATCAAGTTCTAAATCACAAGTCAAAACTGACCCTAAACATAACCATTACTCTCATTCTCTGAGTACCAACATGTTTCACTACTTCTCAGGCTTGGTCCATGTTCATTCTTCATCAAATTCGCCATTTTCCACAAAAATACATTCTAATAATCGATTATCACTTTTGATAATCGATTATCTCAGTGAAAATTACCCAAAAACATCATGGAGGAGGGGATAATCAATTATCATTCCAGATAATAGATTATTCTCACAACTAGACTCAATATCGATGCGCAGATAATCAATTATCACTAATGATAATCGATTATTGCCTCCTAGAAATTATTCAAGCATTCAAACATACACGCATTAACCCTAGATCACTTGAAACATACTCCACACATCATACAATGCATTCAAGCATCACATACCCATGTAAACATACTCAAACACATATAATACATTACTTGAATTATCCAAATCCTATCATTGACATGTTATACTCAATAAAACCTAAATATAATGCATATGATTATTACCAAACCCTTACACATATATTTGCATGGAAAAGCCCCAAGCCTTATAATTTTTCTCTCCTTTAGGATCAAATTCTTTTCTTGGGATAACCCAACAACCATACATACATTCATAGGAAAAATCCAACACAAATATTACATAAACCCTATGCCCATGCATACACTAACCCTTGCCCAACAATAGCAACATACAACAATAATCATAATCATATAAACATATATCAAACAAGGATTATTAATCAAAATAACTAAGAACACATATAACATACAACAATAAACAAACAAAGGTAAGTTTCCTCGTACCTTGGTCAACCCTAGGGCTTTGTATACACCACCACCAATCTTTAAGGTTTCTACAGTTCTTCCTTTCCTCTCCCAAAATTGCCTTTCTTTCCCTTTCTCCCTCTCTCTCTCTTTTTCATTTTAGTTGTAGGTTAAAAATGTGCAACCCTAGTTTTCCATTTCTCCTTTTTATCTTCTCTTATTCTATCTTTATCTTATTTTATCTACTTTTTAAAATACCAATAACCACCAAAGAATTTAAGGTCACGTAGCCCACATCTTATTATTTAGATTTATTTTTCTTTCTTTGCTCTTTATACCCCCATAATTTAATTTCTACACTAATTAATGAGGGTAAAATGACATTTATGACCTTGGGCCCAAAATACAAATTAAAACCAAAAGTTTATTATAACTCTCTTTCTTTCTAGAATTTAGCCCACACTTATTCAATCCTAAATCACCCTTCTACTCTCAATCCAACACATCATATTAGTAACAATGCACCACACAAATAATCCAAATAACAACATACACATCATATGTTCCACTTAATCAATAATAACATTAAATAATAAATATAATAATTATAATTCTAGAAAACATTTAATCATCAAACACCAATTACCAAACAAAAATGTTTAAGTCTCATAACAACATTATTTCCAAATTACCTGATTTTCCTAGGGTCTTACGAGCAATAACATTGCTAATAGCTCATCATCTAATACAATTTCCATAGTGGTCAACAGATTCACCATATTCTAATAACTACTCAAGTGCTCTAACATTAAGGAACCATCATTATATTTCAAGTATATTAGCTTCCTATTAAGGAATACCTTGTTCAAGGAAGTTTTAGACTCAAACAACTCACTTAATCTCTTCCATAAGTTTTAAGCAAGGGTCTAACCTGATACATGATGATAAATATATTGATTTATCCATTGCTTGATCATACCAATAGTCTTCCTATTTATCTTCTTCCAATTTCCATCAAATTTATTTATTGGTTTAATACTCAATTCCTTAAGAGGATCATACAAGCCTTTACAAAAATAACAAATCTTCCATGTGGGATTTCTATATATAATAATTTGTAGAATCCAATTTAATCATGGTCTAACACCATCTCTATCTCCAATCTTTAGAGCAAAGCCAAAGATTTTAACTAAAACTCTGATACCAATGATTGGAAAGATAACAAAAATAACAAATAACAGGCGAAAGCAAAACTTATATCAATTCCTCCATTTAGAAATAATATACAAAACAATGAGAGACACAAAATATGCACCAAAATATTTTAACGTGTGAAAACCTCAATATGGATGAAAAACTCACGGGACCTAATATAATAAAATATTCCACTAAGAAAAATTAATGAGTACATCATAAGTTCTCTTGAAGCTTCTACGGATCCATAGAAAAGTGTTATCTTCACCATCAAGGTGGATAGCAACACAAGAAATTCCAATATGTACTTCACTAAGCAATAGAGGGAACCCTAATATATGAGATGCAGAATAAAACATTTTCTCTAAGCTAGCTTCTCTATACAAACTTGTACATAATACACTAGTTGCTCTCTTCTTCACTCTCTAGTTGCTTCTTTTCTTTTCTCATCAAATGCACTCACCACTTTTGTCTCTTTATATTCCACTCTTTTCTCTTCTAAAAACCTAATGCAAAGAGTTACATTATGATGGAGACTCTATCCAGATGGAAACACACAGAAAAGAGCTTCAAACTGGAAGGAAACTGTGACAGTGTTGGATGCAGCGGAAAATATGGATTGATGTAGTGTTTGGTGCAATTAAGTGGAGGAGAAGTGTATGGGAGACTTATCTCAGCTCAGAAGGCCTTCCTAAGATGGAAGGAAGCTTGAGAAAGGAATAAGAAGTAGGAATTCAAAGGTGACTTAAGAGCAAAGTGGCTGGAAAACAATTTCAGCAGCATAACATTCAAAGCTCAAAAGTATTTCTTCAAGGTATTAGCCCTCCTATTTATAGATTAGGGGAGCCCATAATTTGATTTATTTTCCCCCCAAAACCCAATACAATTTGTTGCAGAGACAACTCTCAGAAGAAGCAATTCCCATGCTGGTAGGTGCACAACACATGTTGTAGTCCACGTCAACAATTCATGCTTCTTTGCACACTGGTTTGCACGCTGGGCCACCTAGGTTTTTGGCTGACCGCAGATCTATTTTGGCCATCCGCAAGCCAAATCGCTTTTCTGTTTCCCACGCTGCTTTTGGGCCCCTTGTTGTTTCAAGCTCCTCAAAGTCTCCAAGCTTTATTTTAGGCCCTACAAAACAAAGTAAAACATATTAAAGGTAATCCTTCTAAGACTTAGAGATAGAAACTCAAGAAAGCTTTATAAAGTCTTTCTTTAACTTCCTTTTCTTAGTCTTAGCTTAAGTTGCTACTCCTTTGAATGGCTTCCCTGTTTAGGATTCCATCACATTATTTCAAATAGCATAATGAGTTGTGATAAGTGTCTAGTTCACTTAAAAGTGCATATCATTTTGACACTTATCTTATATGAGTTTGACATAAATGTTAGTGAAACAACCCCTTTTACTTTAGACTACATAATAATGAGTACAAAACTTAAAAAATATGGAGTTTGATGAATTTGTGGTGTTTCTGAAAGTAAATTTAAGGAAATTAAGAGAACAACATTAGGTCTTGTTAAACGTATGGCAAGTGTACCAATCATTATTATAGTAATAAAATATCTTCCTCATGGATTTAATTCGTTCTATTTTACCTAATTTTAAGGAATTAAAAATTAGATAGAATGGAAAACATAGAAATATAACCATCAATATAAGAAATGTCACAAAATTGATTCCATACCCTTTCTTATAGCATTCTACCCTTTTCAATTGATGCAAGAAGTGTAATTATCTACTTGAGTTTAATTATAGTTGTTTACCCCTAATCCCTTAGAAAAGCAAACAAATTAAATTTTATACCCCAATTCCTTAAGCTAATTACAAAATTCAATAGCATTATGAAGAATAATATATATCTCAATAACAAACTAATTAGGTATGCCCAATTTCCTAATTGTGACAAAACCTAATTTGTTCTATTTATAATTTCAAGCGACCTCCAATCTCCCAATTGTGAAATTGTTTGTAGAATAAACATTAAAACCATAAATAGAGCACTAAGATAATTCAAATTAACTAAACATCAATTGTGAAGGTTTAGAAACTATAGTCCAACATATTACATCAATCCTCCAACAAAAAGAGAAAATTAGTTCTTCATAATGTAAAAGCGAAAAAAAAAAAAACTAGAATCATCTAAATTTGTCCCCCTTTGCCTTGTTTTCTCCATCCTATTTAATCATCTTTTTTTCTTGTGTGAGGTGGTTACCTGTTGATGGATCGGAAAGTGTACCGAATCGCACAAGTAACATAAAATGGTAAGACCAAGTATTGTGTCCCAAGAGACTCTCGGCACTAGACAATCATCTGATAACCTGATTAATTAAGACTTGAAGAAAACGAGATCATTGGTTTCAAATGCAATTGCAGAAAATTAAATATGAATGCAGCTTGATCAATTGAAGAGTAGCACAATGATGAACGGATGTTGTTTGCATTATGAGATGAATATGTTATTGGGGTTAGATTTCACCAAGTTCACTCTCATGTATATAAGAATTCTTCTTCATGCATTAATGTTAACGTCACTCACTAAATTACTTAAAACTCAATCCCTCGATGAAGAAAGTCTATCCTTAATTGCTAGTCCATACGATTCCTAGCATCCCTAGTAATTAATTCTGAAGATCAAGAGCTTAAGACAACCAAGACTCATACACCCATCCCTGAAAAATACTGCTCTTGGAAATAATTTACAAGAACCTGAATTGTAAGAAACCACCCAACACTCATGCAATTCATACATCATGCTATGAATGAGTTAAACAAAGAAAGCATTGATACAGAAGAATTACCTCAACAATTAATGAAAGAAGCATATATTATTAAGAATCAATTGAAATACATGAGACCTCACAAGGTTACATCATCCCCCAACAATAAATAGAAGTTAGTTCACCATCGTCATGGTGAAACTAGATGAACAATGGAGAAGAATGAGATAGAGAAACCCTAAAAGTTGGAGATGGAAGCTCTCGCATCAAAATCTACCTTTAGAGAGTCAAAAAGTCTATTGTTGTGCTTCCTGTTAACGGATTGGCAAGCGTACCAAATCGTATCAAGTAATAAATGGGAAGTTCAAGTATTGTTTCCCAAGAGACTCGAAAGGCCTTATCGTTTGTGTGAATTAAGATCGTATGACTTGAAAATAAAAATTAATTAATTGGGTATGAGAACAAAATATAAACATGCAAAAGAGATTGATTCAATTGACGAGAAGAAAACAATGGATGAATGGAGTTGTTGGGGGTTTACAAATTCATCTTATCCGCTCTCTCTTATTTACTCCTCTTGATTTATTAGCTTGATTAACTAATTGTCATGCAACTTTCTTAGTCTACCCTTAACTCGATCCCTCAGCGAAAAGAGCCTATT
>NW_014543115.1:1019859-1024180 GCF_000741045.1 Vigna radiata var. radiata | reverse complement strand
TAGCTTTTGACTCTCTACAGACTCATTTATTGAGTTTTGCTTGATTCTAAGCTCATTCTAAGTAGTAAAGGGAGTAATTTGGTCTAAAATGACATGAAAATAGTTGTTTTTCAACCTTCATCACCACCCCAAACTTAGAACTTTGTTTGTCCTCAAGCAAACAAAACAAGAGCAAACAAAACAAAGCTTGGCTTTATACTATTTCATCCAATGATTCAACACTCCTAAAGTACATGACAAACACTACTCAATCTCAACTCTTCAGTGAAATCAAATTAATATGCATGCATGCTTTCAATCCAGAGATTGCACAACAGATGTTACACATTATGAATGACCAATCCACTAAGCAAAAATGCACTCATGAAAATTAACAATTCATACCAAGCAAGTGTTTCACTCAATCACTCAAGTGTTTAAGGTGACACTCCAACTCTCTATTATTCACAAGTCACATGAAACAAAATTGCCATTCATCTCAAACAATAAAAATCTTCACATGCAAATGCCATCAAAAGGACTTTTGTAAGGTTTGTATTGAGGCTGGGCTAACAAGCAAAATTGGTTTTTCTGGAATGCAAAGTCCTTGAGTTAAAAGAGCTACCATAGTATTCAAAATTTAAGCACAACTCTCTTCCTCACCAATCTCACTCATTCCCAACTTTTTCCCCTTTTCTTTTTCATTGAGCTCATCTTCATGTTTTTCTTCTTTTCTTTTTCTCATGAATTTTTCTTTTCACAACATTTGAGCTCAATGATTTTCACTTGCCTTTCAATTTCCCCCATGCAACCCCTAACTTGAACCTTTTCATCACATACAGTTAAGCTCATCCCAACTCAAGGTAAAGAATTTCAAAACAAGGGTTCACATCCTGTTTAAGGCTACGATTCAAAAAGGGTATAATATTTTAAGATCTATGGGTGAAAATTTGGCTAGAGAAGGGCTTTGAAAAATGGCCTTCATCATCTGACGTTCACATGCAATTCAATCAATCATTGAGATTAAAGCAATATCATTCATGATTTCCTGTGAACAATTCATATAATCATAAAAACTCTGGAGCTCAAAATCTCACACAACATGCTTTCTCACACAACATTCATTCATACATCCTGCTTAGCATCTTAATCACAATCATAATTCATCACACATCTGTTTCATAGAATATCAACATGCAATGCAACTCAATTATCAATCACATCAAATCATCATCAAATAGTCTCATCATGCACATCAGTCAGTCAAACATCTTCAGAAAAGTATTTAGGCCAAGCATACACACTGAAATTAAAATTCAACCTATTCTAGGAATTTAAAATGCAAAAGTAAAAGAGAGAAAACTAGGTTGCCTCCTAGTAGCGCTTGTTTAACGTCACGAGCCTGACCCAAACCTATTTAGCACTTGTCAGTAAGTGCACTTCCTTCCAACACCCATCAGTAAGTGTGCCTTCCTGGAATCATTCAGTGGATTTAAAAATTTTTAGCATCCCTCAGTAGATGCTACCCAAAAATTGTTCCAAAAATTCAAAATTTACATGTTCCAATGAAAGTAAAAAGTGAAAATAACTGAAAATGAAAGTTGTTCTTAAAATACAAAAAATGATTTCCAACAATTCAACTCTTTTTCTTCACTTTGGGATCCTCATCGTCCCACCAGCTCAATTTTCTTTTGTCCACCCTCTTGACCTGTCTGTTGTATGGTGCTTCAATTTCTACATCCCTTTTTTCTTTCAGCTCCTTTATTATCCACTCCTTCCTTTTATATTTCACTTTGCTTCCCCGTCGGAGTGGTTCTTCTCTTGCTTTTGGGTGAATGATTCTCCCGCTTTTATTCACTAGTGCCTGCAAAACATTACAACTATCAGAATAATTAGTATCCGATGTGCTCTCTTCTTGCTCGGCTTCGCTCTCCTGCTCCTCACGTCTGGGTCTTTTCATCACTTTGATCTTGTTTTCATTATACCCAGTATAAAGAAACAAGTGATCTACGTCTCTCATCATTATTCGCCCATCATAAACACTAATAAGCATCTTCGAAGTTGCCATGAAGGGCCTTCCCAAAATCACAGGAAACTCATCATCAGTGTCCATATCCATGACAATGAAGTCTGCCAAGAATTCAAACTGTTCCACTCGTACAATAACATCTTCCGCCATTCCCACCGGTATTTTTACCGAACCATCAGCCATTGTCACAGTAAGATCAAACGATTTCAACACAATCCCTCTTTTTTTTGTCAGGAAATCTGTGGGCATCATATTAATGCTAGATCCCGAGTCTATCATGGCTTCCACATCAAAATCATTCAGGGCACATGATAATGTTACACATCCCGAATCTTTTACCTTAGTGGATGATCCCTCTTTAGAGGTTGAACAATAACATCCTCTTCTTCATCGGTGAGTTTAGTTTCTTCTTCAAGACTGAAATTAATTCTTTCAACATAGGGAGGAGTTTGCAAATTTACTTCAGGTACCATAGTCACTTGATTGAAGATCTCTCTAAATCTCCCATCATGACTGTTTTCAACTCGCATCTCTTCTTTACCTCCACTAACGTTGAACTCACTAGCATCTTCTATTTCCTGGCTCTCCTCTCTTTCCTCAGCACCTACCATCTCTTTGTCTCTGTCTTCATTGCTCCCCTTATTGACTAGATCATCCTCAGCCTTCTTTTTTTCTCTTACTATAACAACTCTGCATTCTTCTTTGGGGTTAACATCAGTGCTAGCCCGGAACTGGTGCTTCTCGGAGGTTTCGATCCTTTTCGACAGCTGGCCAATCTGTGACTCCAATGATTTGAAGCTTGCTTGATTACTATTTAACTGGGATTCATAATTTTTAAAGAATTTATCAAATCTTCCACTTAACTCTCTAACTGTCTCAGTTAAACTGTTCACCTGCTACCATAAGGGGGAAGGTTGTTGTTACCGGAAGTTGCTCACTTGTCCAGATGAATTATTCTAGCTTTGCCCAATACTAGGGTGATTTTTCTAACCTTGGCTAGAATTTCCTTGGTTGAAATTTCCATGCTTATATTGAAATTGGGCTCCCATATAATTAACATCCTGCTGCATCTCCTCAGTGAAAGCACATTGACCATTGATATGGTCGCCACCGCATAACTCACAAAGTTGTTGTGTTTGAGAAATATTTCTGATTCCCCTAGGAAGTTCGGAGAGGACCTTCGTCAACTTGTCTAATTTTTGGCTGAGAAGGTGATTCTGAGCAGCTGCAGCATCTTCAACCGGAAGATGTAAGAGTCCTCCTTTTTGTATGCCCCTTTCACTCTGTGATACTTCATTTAAGGCCATCTCTTCAATCAAGTCATACGCCTCGTCTTCCGTTTTTCTATTGATACTACTTCCAGTTGAGGCATCTAACATCATCTTGGAATGAGCACGTAAACCTCCAAGGAAAGCAAGTAAGTATGAAGTCTTATCGAACCCATGGACTAGGGTTGCCCTCAATAAGCCTTTAAATTTGTCCCATGCTTGCCCGAGAGTTTCCTCCATCCCTTGCTTGAATGAAGAGATCTCCAGCTTCCCTTGATTAATTTTTGGAATTGGAAAGAATTTAGTGACAAATTGTTGTGCCATAGCCTCCCAAGTCCTGAACGTTCCTTCAGGGAAAGAATTCAACCAATCCTATGCGTTTCCTCCAAGAGAGAAAGGAAACAAACTGAGTCTAACTCTATCATCCGACACTCCGTTTATCTTGATAGTGTTGCAAATCTCACCAAAGATGGTCAAATGCTTATAAGGATTCTCATTCGACAACCCATGGAATTGATTATTCTGGACTAATTGGATGAGCGTAGGACTCATCACCATGCTGGTTGCGTTATCAGCTGGAACTGTTATACTGTTGAAACTCAAGGGACCTACTGCGTTTGTTGCATTCCCCAATGTACGTCTAAGAGGAGGTTGGTTAGCCATCTCCTCAAAATCTGGTGTCGAAATCTCAACAAAAGACTGCGAAAATGCTTCAGGAGAAAGATATCCCTCACGTGAAGGACGTCTCCTTCTCCTCCCTTCTCGTAAACCTTCTAAGAGAGGTTGTTGGTCTTTTCTGTGTCTAGTATGGATTGCTTCCTGCATACACAAGAAACAAACCCTAAAAGCACTTTTACAGAAAATAAAATAAAACGCAATTAAACAAAAATAAAACAAAAATAATTACAACCAAGTCAAATTCAGTCAATCCACACTACTAGAAAAAGTAAACCTCGAGTCCCCGGCAACAACGCCAAAAACTTGTTAACGGATTAGCAAGCGTACCAAATCGTATCAAGTAATAATAAATGGTAAGTCCAAGTAT
>NW_014543115.1:1011551-1019164 GCF_000741045.1 Vigna radiata var. radiata | reverse complement strand
TGGATGAAGAATGGAAAAGCAAACCCTAGAAAAGATGAAAAGGAGCCTAAGCATCCAAGAGATCCTCTCCAGAGAGTGAAAATTAGGTCTGGCCGCCCCTTTCTGTCAAAAGAATGCATCTAAACTCGCACTAGGGCTATTTATAAGTGAGGAGCGCAATAGAAAACAGGCCCAAGCCCAGTAGACAACCGCCCGACGCCACACTTGTTCCGCCCGGTGGTTTCCCTCAAATCGCACTACCGCCCGGTGGCAGGGGTCTACCGCCCGGCGGTTTGCCTCTAATCGCAAATCCGCCCAGCGCCCACGCCAGGTGCCTTCTCCTCGCCCTAGACTGCCCGGCGGTGTAATTTGCCTCCGGGCGGTACGTCGACTCTTTAATTCTTCAATTTTCTTCTCTTTTCTTGAGTCTACGACCTTCATCTTCAACACCATTCTTCACTTTCTCAAAAATGCTATAAAACAATGCAAAACAAGCATAATATCGCTAAAAATAGCTTTTGACTCTCTACACACTCATTTATTGAGTTTTGCTTGATTCTAAGCTCATTCTAAGTAGTAAAGGGAGTAATTTGGTCTAAAATGACATATGAAAATAGTTGTTTTTCAACCTTCATCACTTCCTCTACCAAAGATACAAAACCTAGGGCGTTTAGGTCCTTTAAATATAACGAAATCAAAACAGAAACTGGCGATGTGCGATACTGAAACTAGCGCTCAACTACACATAAAGGACAAGCATGCGTGATGCATCTGGAAAGTGGCGCTCAGCGCCCTAAAAGGGGTGCCCAGGCGTGGTGCGATAGGCTTTAGCGTTGAGGGCTCTTAAAAGGGCGCTCAAGCTTCGTGCGTTCCTCCTCTTTAGTGCTTTTTCAGGCCCTTCTGAGCTCCATCTCCTTGTCGCTTCAGCTCTGCTTCCATATTATCTCATTTCCTGCCACAACAAGGGAATTTAGTCATAAAATCATCAAGTTCAACCTCAACTCTCTTATTCACACAACTTAACAGAAGCTTGGGCACCCATTTTGGAGGCTTAATCACCAAAAGAGTGTCGCTCACCGTCCAGTGCCCCTTTTGAAGGCTTAAGCGCCAAGAACATTCGTTCACCACCCAGACGCCCTAAATGGGGCGCTTAAGCGCCATCTATAATGCCTCGGCATCTTATAAGGAATATTGTTGCCCCCACACATCAACACAAGGTTTTCCAATGTGCTTTTGTCCTCACTCGCATACTTTCTAGGAAAACTTCCCTAAAGGTCACCCATCCCTAAATTACTCCAAGATAAGCATGCTTAACCAAGGAGTTCTTATGGGTTGGGCTACCGAAAAGCAAATGCATTTTGTTGATATGAGTAGCCAAATCAATTCCTTTAAGCTATCCTTCAACATATAGTCCCATACCTATACAGTCTTTATATCCCTCTCATTCCGGTGTATGTTCGATTCTTCCATGAGCCCCTCCGACTAGAAGCCTGCTAGGAGCCGTTCTTTGTTTGTGTCTCTTGCACTTCGGGCCTCTTGCACTGGCGATCACTCCCCGCCCTCGTCAGTGCCCGGGTGTAACATTCCCACCATCTTCTGCTTGGTTCGTCCTTGAACCACACCGTATTGGGAGAGGTTAGGCTCTGATACCACTTGTAACGCCCCGACAACTTACAGGGAATATTGACTGCCCCCACACATCAACACGAGGCTTTCCAATATGCTTTGTCCTCACTTGCACGTTTTCCAGGAAAACTTCCCACAAGGTCACCAACCCCTAAATTACTCCAGGCTAAGCACGCTTAACCATGGAGTTCTTATGGGTTAGGCTACCGAAAACCAAATCCCGGAAAGTGTGTGACTGAGGACAAAGCACATTGGAAAGCCTCGTGTTGATGTGTGGGGGCAGTCAATATTCCCTATAAGTTGTCGAGGCGTTACACAGACCACCACTGGAGTGTCCAACAAAGGAATTGCGCGCAGCCTACTTTACACATTACTGTGTAGTGGATGAGCCAAGCCAACCAGTGCCACCATCATAGCCGCCCAGGGCACACAGGAGAGCACCACCTCCAGCCCAAGAGCTAGTTCATGAAGTCGTTCCTTTTTCAGATGCAGGACATGTATTTGTCTCTATTAGATGCTAGACTGACTGCTATATATAGGGGTGAGCAGGAGTTGTTGAGGACACTGACGTCTGCCTTTCCTGAGCGACAGTTCATCTCTCGAGAGGACTTTGCAGCCCGAGTGGCATGGCTTGCTAACCCAACTCAGGAGGGTGATAGAGTTGGAGCAGCTAAAGCTTCAGCCATGCATGAGGACGCTGAAGATGAGGAAGCTGAGGAGGAAGAGGACTCTGATGATGATGATGAGTGATGAGTTGTACTTGGCATCTATTGATGGATGCCACCTTTGTTCTAGAATAGGACTTCTGTTATTTTACTGTTTTTATTGCTTTGATTGCTAAACTATATTTTGTTTCTGTTTCATTATTTTCTTGATTGTAGTGTAGGATTATTTTACTTTACTTGAATGAATTACACTGCTTTGATTCAACTGTGTTGTGTTTTGTGATAAGTATTTCTTTGTGATGCTCTAGTATAGTGATTGATGTTGAGATGATGTATGATGTGAGATTGGTGAAAAAGAGAGTTGTGCTTGAACTTTGAATATTAAAATAACTCTCTTAACTCAAGGATTTTGTATTCCGAAAAAAAACCAATTTTTCTTGATAGCCCAGCCTCATTACAAGCCTTGGAAAAGTCCTTGTGATGGCATTTGCATGTGAGGATTTTGATTGTTTTAGATGAATGGCAATGCTGTTTTATGTGACATGTGTTAAGTCCTTGCCAAGTGTACTAGATCGTTATCAAGTAATATAAAATGGGTAAGTCCAAGTATCGTTTCCCAAAGGACTCTTAGACGTTAACTTTCATGTAACCTAATTGCGTAAGACTTGAGAAGAAATTGATTTTAAGTTTTTAAATGCAAAAATAAAAGTAAACATGCAAATGCAATGAATTAATGGTTGAGGAAAAACTATGGATGAATGGTGTTATTAGGGTTTACAATTTCATCTTATTGATGAAGGTTGAAAAACAGTTATTTTTATATGTTATTTTAGACCAAATTACTCCCTTTACTGCTTAGAATGAGCTTAGAATCAAGCAAAACTCAATAAATGAGTCTGTAGAGAGTTAAAAGTTATTTTTAGCGATATTATGCTTGTTTTGCATTGTTTTGTAGCATTTTTGAGAAAGTGAAGAATGGAGTTGAAGATGAAGGTCTTAGACTCAAGAAAAGGGAAGAAAAATGAAGAAATGAAGAGTCGACGTACCGCCCGGCGGCAAATTACATCGTTGGGCGATCCAGTGCGAGGAGTTGGCACCAGGCGTGGACGCTGGGCGGATTTGCGATTAGAGGCAAACCGCTGGGCGGTAGCGCGGCTTGAGGGAAACCGCCGGGTGGAACAAGTGTGACGTCGGGCGGTTGTCTGCTGGGCTTGTGCCTGTTTTCTGTGACGCTCCTCAGCTATAAATAGCCTTGTTGCTATTTCAATCTCATTCTTTTGACAGAAGGGGCGGCCAGACCTAATTTCACTCTCTAGAGAAGATCTCTTGGATGCTTAGGCTCCATTTCTTCTTATCTAGGGTTTGCTTTTCCATTCTTCATCCATTTTTCATCTAGATTCACCATGATAATGGTGAACTAAACCCTATTGTTGTTGGGGGAAACAATGTAATCTTTTGATACTCTCTTTTATTGAAACTCTTGTTTATTTATATGATTTCCATATGCTTTGATTATTAGTTNTTGGGTTCTCATCTGTGCTTAATGCTTTTATCGTTTAACTCATTCNATAACTGTTGTTCGTCNTTATTGATACGGGGACGTACAATAATGTCATGAACTGGTGAGTGATTCCTTGATTAAGCAATACCACATAGGGATAAGG
This sequence comes from Vigna radiata var. radiata, assembly GCF_000741045.1. Classification (NCBI taxonomy): domain Eukaryota; kingdom Viridiplantae; phylum Streptophyta; class Magnoliopsida; order Fabales; family Fabaceae; genus Vigna; species Vigna radiata. The sequence continues at coordinate 1,015,230 of NW_014543115.1, read as the reverse complement.
GTAAGACGATCAATTGTATTTCACTTCTGCTCTATAATGCATTATTAATTACTAGGAGAGGCTAGGGATAGCAAGCCAGTAATTAGTAATAGGCTCTTTTCGCCGAGGGATCAGGTTAAGGGTAGGCCAAGAAAGTTGCATAACAATTAGTTAATCAAGCAAATAAATCAAGAGGAGTAAATAAGAGAGAGCGGATAAGATGAAATTGTAAACCCCCAACAACTTCATTCATCCATCGTTTTCTTCTCGACAATTGAATCAATCTCTTTTGCATGTTTATATTTTGTTCTCATACCTAATTAATTAATTTTTATTTTCAAGTCTTACGATCTTAATTCACACGAACGATAAGGCCTTTCGAGTCTCTTGGGAAACGATACTTGGACTTACCATTTTATTATTACTTGAACGATTTGGTACGCTTGCCAATCCGTTAACACTTATCCACCCTCATATATCTACTCTTCTTATTTAATTTTCTTATTTATCATATTGCCATGCAAACTTTCTTGGTCTACCCTTAACTCAATCCCTTGGCGAAAAAAGTCTAGTACTAATTACCGGCTTGTTATCCCTAGCCTCCCCTAGTAACTAATAATGCATAATAAACGGAAGCAAAATACAATTGATCGTCCTACCCCTATCCCTAGGCGTTATTAGCATAATCAAGGAATTCCCCCCAGTTCATGACATTATTGTACGTTCCCGTATCAATAAAGACAAACAACATTTACCGAATGAGTTAAACGATAAAAGCATTAGATACAGGTAAGGAACCCAAAGCATATGAATTAAATAAGAATTTGGATATATGAGTTTCAAAAGATTATATTGTTCCCCAACAACAAAGGGTTTAGTTCACCATTATTATGGTGAAACTAGATGAAATACAATGGAAGAATGAAAGAATAAACCCTAGATTGAGTAGTTTGGAGCCTAAGCATCCAAAGAACGGCCTCCTAGGTGTGTAGAGCTGTTGTGGACGTTTCCCTCTGCTAAAGATTGCCTTTCATGTCGTACTGAGGCTATTTACAACACAGAAAAATAACAGAATTTAAGCACAAGCCCAGCAGACAACCACTCAGTGCCTAATTTAACCGCTCAGCGGTTTGCCTCTAATCGTTCAACCGCTCAGCGCCCTGTTTGACTGCTCAGCAGTTTGCCTCTAATCGCACTGGGCGCTCAACGGTCTATTCTGGCACTCAGCGGTTCCTTTGGCTCTTCTTTTGATCCTTTTTCTTCATCTTTCACGAGCATAAGTCCACCTTACTTCACTTCCATCTTCAAATCACCTCAAAACCCTGCAAAACAATGTAAAACTAAGAATAAAACCAAGAAAACCAACTTTGACTCTCTTATTCTCTAACTTAATAAAAATGCATGATTCCGAGCTAATTCTAAGCCATAAAGGGTGTGATTTAATATCAAAATTAAGTATGAAAATAACAATTTTTCAACCGTTATCAACATGTGAACAGTAGAAGAGTGAAGAAAGATTGAGTGAAACACTTGCTTGGTGAGAATTTTTGAAATCCATGTTTACATCTATGTTTAGTGGATTAATCATTCATAAATGAAACATCTGTTGGAAAATATGTGTTTACGTGAACTGAATATGATTGAAAGCATGCATGCATCTTGATAGGATTTCACTGAAGATCTAAATTGAATAAATAACTTTTTGTGAGGAAAAGGATTTTTGAAAATGTTGAACTATTTGAAGAACCTATTTTGATTTTGTGAATACTGCTTCTTCTGCCTGTGCCTATAACTATGATTCTCCTTCTGCATGTTACTCTGATGTTGCTTCTCATGCATATTCTGTTGATTTCTATGTTGAGAACAATATGACTCATCCTCCCATTCCTGAGAGTGCTCCTTGGGAGCCGGTTCCACTTGATGAGGATGATGTTCATTGCGTTCTCACCTCTGGACTGATACATTTGTTGCCTAAGTTTCATGGTTTGGCAGGTGAGTGCCCACACAAACATTTGGAGGAGTTCTACACCATTTGCTCTTCAATGAAGCCTTCACATGTCCAGGTTGATCACATGTTCTTAAGGGCATTCCCTTAAGAAGTAGCAAGGGATTGGCTGTATTGTCTTCCTCCAGGATCCATCACTTCTTGGGAAGATCTTAAGCATATGTTCTTGGATGAATTCTTCCCTGCTCCGTATGGTTACAACAACGATCCTGGATGGAATGACCATAGCTTGGGATGGTATGATGCTCCACAGCAATATCAACCATTCCAGAATTCTTGTATGCTTTCTCTACCAGTCCAAGAGCTACAGCAGTTGCAGCCTTATCAGTCTGCCCAAGCAACTCCTCATCCTTCCACTACTTCTGAGCCTACATTGAAGGAGTTATTGGAGCAGATGACTATTCAGAACATTCAGTTCCAGCATGAGACCAGAGCTTCCATTCAGAGTTTGACTTATCAGATGGGGCAAATGGCTACTCAGCTCATTGAGAAACAATCTCAAGTTTCAAAGGAATCACTATTTCAGACTGTTCAGATTCCAGATGATGTTGGTGTCATCCACATAGGATATGGGGAGCAGATTCATGAGCTTACTACTGCGCCATCTACTTTACCACCCTCATATGTCCCCACACTTGCACCCGAGGAGACTAATGAAGATTTGGAGGACCAAGCAGGTATAAGCAGTAATTTTGAGTCAGGTAGACCAGCTTCACTTTCCCCCACTCTACCAACTTTCAGGGAAGTGGAGGTAAACATACCTATGATTAATTTTGTTGTTGATGATTATGATATTGATAGGTATGTTGATGATTATGATGTTGATGAGCATGATTTTCATTCTCCCTCTTTGCATGATGAGAACCACTTTTTGCTATCACATATGAATGTTTGTTCTCCATGCACTGAACATGAATCTGAGCCTGTGGTTGATATTGTTTCTACATTTGAAATTGATTCATGTTCTGAGGGTATATTTGAGGTTCAGCTTGTTACATATGGATTGGGTGTTATACCCCTGCATGTCATTTCTTTGGCACCACATTGCACTAACCATGTTGCAGGAGGTACACATGAATTTGGCCAACACACACCCGTGGTGGAAGACAAGGGTGCCAATATACACAACAGTTTGAAGATTAATAGCTGAACCCACTCATCAACAACCACTGCTTCTTAGATCCAATTGTGGAGGACATCTCCTTGCTTGATCAAATTTGGAGACTGAAGCAGTTCTTCCTCAAAACTTCCTGGTTGAATCCAATGGTAGAGAACATCTCCCTGACAGTCCCAAATTGGCAACTGCCACCATGACCAGGGGAGTTTTCTTCTTTCCCTTCTCCCCATTTCCCTACTTTTATTGCACTTGTCCATGATCTGTTGATTGTTATGATTGTGATTTTATGCTTGTGACACATTGAGGACACTGTGTAGTTTAAGTGTGGTCTATTGGGGAGATTTTGAACTTTTCTTTGTTAAATTTTTTCTTTTCTAGGTGTTAAATTTTTTGTTTTCTAGGTAGTTTTTGTTGTGTCTTATGTACAGTTTTGCATTTTTCTCTTGATTTCTGGACTTTATTTAGGTAGTAGATGTGTCTTTCACTTCATTGATACTCTGATTGGTTTGAAATCCACGCTTTTCTCTGCTTGGAAATATGATTATGATGTTTGAGAGGTTGATTTAATTGTGACAGAA
>NW_014543115.1:983529-1010956 GCF_000741045.1 Vigna radiata var. radiata | reverse complement strand
CCCCATTACATCCATAAAAGACCTTTTGATTTGAACATGCATATGTTTTTTAGTGTTGATATTAGAGGCTTGCCAAGTCTGTTTGTGTTTGCTTTCTTAAGCGCATTGAGTTGACATTGTTTACCCTAGACACTTGAGAGAAACACTGATAGTGCATGTGTGACGTTTTGTTACTTTTGATTCACCTCTTGAGCTGATTGATCATTTTGTCATGTCTTGAATTGCTTCGATGACTTCATGAGTATCTGCTTTCTCTGATTCTGTAATGGGTATTGTCTACTGCTTTTTCTTTGTCAGATTCTTGAGGACTGTGTAATTCTGTTTCCGTACTTATTAATCTCTGTTTTCTGTGTGTTGAGTCTGTGTCACTTCCCTGATGTTCGTTGAACTGTTCCCTGATTTGCGTCTTGATTTTGCCCAGGAGTGCAAAAGATTAAGTGTGGTCTATTTTGATGAGTCAATATTTTCTTGACTTCACTTAGTTTATTGCGCTAGATTTAATCAGGGAATTGTGCTTAAATGTCCGATATTTTCCCGATTTTGCTAATTGTGCTTAATTTGATCAGAAATTCTAATTTTAATTAATTTGAATTATCTGAGCTAATTATATGCATTATTAATTGCAGGGAAATTTTTGTAGATACATTTTGGAGCATTAGGAAGGAGACAAATTAATTAAAGACTCTCCAATTAGGCATTTCAATTTTAATTACATTGTAACATAGTAGTCTAGAAAGCTTTAATTAAACTTATGCACAATGGGCCATTGTTGGCAAAAATGTGAAAGGCCCAAAGTTGTAAGACACATGGCACCACCCTAGGGTTTCGTTTTGGGGTGGACCCCACCCATTTTATTAGGGACTCACGGCCTAGGGATTGAGGTAGCCGTCACTTGCTTAATTTTCTTTGGGCTGCAACGTTTTTCTTACACATCTTTTCAGGAACCACGTTTCAACTCTTGGATTTTGGATGAATGTTAGAAGCAAACATTTTCTTTTTTTTCTTTGGAGAAGCGTGATTAATTTACTTGTTGCTGGAAGCATTGTGCTTGATTATTAGAAGAAGGGGCGCTCATGCAATTGCAAAGAGGAGAAGCGGTGTCACCCATCCAAGCAGCAGCCATTTTTTTAGTTTTAGTTAGGTTTAAACCCTTAAATCGTCCCTATTTTTGGGACGCTTTCCCAATTTCATCCCTCATTTATTAAAACTCCCAATTTGGTCCTCATAAGAGCCAATTTGAATGAAATTGACCCTTTCCGTTAAATAAAGTTAACAACGTCAAGTATTTTGCCAGTACAGTAAATGAGGTGTTATCTGATGCACAGGTGTCATGCAACGTGTCATTGATCTGATGAAACATGGATTTTTTTAAAAATTAAAAATTAAAATATATTGTTAAATCAGATTAGGGATTTAGGTTTTAATTAGGGATTTCACTTTGGAGCGAAATTGGCAGCGGAGAGTGCATCTGAAGTCAATCGCGAGAGAGGATACAGAGTGTATTAGGGCATTCAAGCTTTGTAATTGGAGTTTCGAAGTCAATCGCGAAGTCAGATACAACTTTGCGTCAAGTGGTTCGAGCTCTTCGAGGGGACGATTTTAATATCGGTGGAAGGTTAGTACGATTTTAATATTGTGATGTCTATCTTGTTATGTGGGGATGCTTTGTACNTTGTGGGGTTGGGGTTGTCTGAAGATATGCTGTTTTCATAATGCGTTGTGGTCCCCCATGTCCCCCATAGTTACATTTCTTTTGTTGTGTCATTATCAGTTTTATAAGCGGTGTGTTTTGTCNTTTTAGGGTTATTTGTAGGTGTAGAATATTGTTGTGNGTGATGGGCGATATGGAGGTGGTTATTCACCATGGCGGTANGTTCNTCAATGAGGGGTGCCTCAAGTATGAAGGACAAAGTGATACCATGNTTTTTNATCCTNACGTGTGGTCATATTTTGTTGTAGTGAGTGTAGTAAAAAGTTTAGGGTANGATGGTTTTAAGGAATTGTGGTTTTCTGTTGGATGTGGTCCTGTTTTGGATGATAGGCTAGAACCATTGTCTGATGACGTAGGTGTCATGCACATGGTCAATTTAGCTAACTTAAATGGACAAGTTCATTTATATGTTGTGCACAATGTGTCTGAAGCTGAAGTGATTCAAATGATTGAATACAACGTTGATGAAGCTGAGGTTGAAGGAGGTGATCCTAAAGGTAATGAGTTTGGTGAGGGTGCAGAAGTTGAGGTTGAGGGAGGTGATGCTGAGAGGACAGAAGACTTAGAAGTGCAGGGAAAGGAACATGAGGTTGAGGAACGGGATGGTGAGGAAGTTGTGGTTGAGGAAGTTGTGGTTGAGGAAGCATCTGAAGTGGAAGTTGATGAAGTTGTGGTTGAGGAAGTGCACGAAGAGGGTGATAGGTTACATGGGAAGGCTTACAGAATAGAAGTAGAAGACTTAGATGTAGAAGACTTGGACGATATAGAAGTAGAAGTCCGTGATGGTAATGATGGGCTAGTAGACATAAATGTGCAGTGTGATTTACCTGATAATGAGACTGACATGGAGGTTGAGGTTGAACCTTTATTACATGAATCTGAGTCAGATAGTGAAGAAGATGAGATTGATGATTCGAGTTGGTTTAATGATGAATGGGAATCAGAGGACTTGACTTCTCCTCTGATAAGTGATGAAGAAAGTGAAGAGGAAGAGGGGTATGGTAATTATTCTACCTTTANTATGCCAAAAGTAATGGCTGATTACAAGTGGGATGTGGGTACATATTTTGGGGATAAAAATGACATTCTTGATGCTATCAAATCTTATGGAGTAGAGAATGGAAAAAATTTAAAAATTGTTAAAAATGATAGAAAAAGAGTAAGGGTTAAATGTTTGGGATCAAATGGACAATGTCCGTGGGTGGCATACTTTGGTTTCATGGATGCAGTGAAGTCGTGGCAACTAAGAACTATGGTTGACAGCCATACATGCAGTAGGGAACACAAGTTGCGGCTATTCAATGCAAAATGGCTTAGTAGAAAATTGCAAAAAAAAATAAGAGATAATCCTAATGTAAAGGGCGTGGAAATTAGAGATAAATTTAGTAGGAAATGAAACATAGCAATATCCAAGAATATGGCTTACAGGGCCAAAGGCCATGCATCAAATGAAGTGGAAGGGTCCTTCATTGAGCAATATAGGAGAATTTATGATTATGCACATGAGTTATTAGCAAGAAATCCTGGGTCCACAATAAAGGTGAAAGTTGATCCAGTTAATGGCAAACCAATCTTCAGGAGGTTTTATGCATGCTTAAAGGCATGTAAAGATAGCTTTGTCTCATGCAGGCCAATCATTGGCCTTGATGGAGCCTTTTTGAAAGGCAGACACCATGGTGAGCTACTAACTGTTGTGGGTCGAGATGCTAACGACCAAATGTTGCCACTAGCATATGCAATAGTAGAAGTTGAGAACAAGGACACTTGGACATGGTTTCTGGAGCTGTTGATTGATGACTTAGGTGGTCCAGATGTGTGTTCTGGTCTTACAATCATGTCAGATCAACAGAAGGTACCTTCCAATACAGTTTTTGTCTTTGTCAATTCTGTTATATAAATGGAATACATCATCTAACTCTTTTCTCACTGATTGACAAGGTCTAAGACAAGCAGTTCAAGATGTTGTTCCTGGAGTTGCACAAAGATTCTGTGTAAGGCATTTATATGCCAACTTCAGGAAGAAATTTCTTGGAAAGAATCTGAAAAAGCTCATGTGGAGGGCAGCTTTAGCTACTCACCCACAACAATGGGAGAATATCATGAGAAGTATCAAAGAGGTGAATGAAGATGTTTTTCGACACCTCATGAGCCTTCCTCCAAGGTAAATGGTTTTCATTATTCCCTTTTAACTTGTGTATTTCATGTACATTATGTAACAGGTTTTTAACTTGAGTAAATAATATTTCATGCATGTTTATTGCAGGTTTTGGTCTAGATCAAGGTTCACAAGCACAACTACATGTGATACCTTGGTGAATAATATGTCAGAAGCATTCAATAGTGTTCTGGTCAATACAAGGACAAAACCTATCATTACAATGTTGGAGGAAATCAAACTATACATGATGAAGAGGTGGGCGACTAATAGGACAAGGGCAGCCTCATTTAAGTCGTCAATTTGCCCTAAAATACTGAGTAGACTACAAAAAGAGTCACTACAAACAAAGCATTGGGTTACCAGGTATATACGAATTAATTGTATTTCTTTCTTTATGTGGTAGAAGCTGTTATATAACTAATGGTTCCTTATATTCACAGCTGGTCTGTACATAGACTGTTTGAAGTCCGACATGTGTCCCAAACTGGAGACAACTTTGTGGTGGATATAGATCAATATTCATGCTCATGCAGGAAATGGAGCATCTCGGGAATACCTTGTGCACATGCATTGGCTGCAATGAAGTTACTCAACATAGATGCACAACAACACATACCTGCATGTTTTACAAAGTCAGCCTATGAGGAAATTTATTCCTCTGTTATTTTTCCCATTAATGGAAACAATCTCTGGGAGGTAACCGAATGGCCAGATGTGATGCCTCCATCAAAAAGACAGATGCCTGGACGTCCAAAGAAGAAGAGGAGGTTAGAGCAATGGGAGTTGCAGAAAAGTAACACCAGAATGTCAAAAGGAGGATTACTCAAGAGATGTGGCGTGTGTAGGGAACCTGGTCACAACAAGAAAAATTGTCCCCAGAAAAACCAAGCACAGGAAGATGGACAACAACCCTCTTCATTGGCTGATGATCAACCAGATAGAGAACAACCAGTTCAGAACTCAAGAATATTATTTGTTTTAGTTGTAGTCAATGCTTATCACTTTATGTTTCAGTTTGTAATAGACTAATGGATCAGTACTTTTTGGTTTAATGGACCGGTTTGTAATAGAGTGATGTTTAGAACTTTATATTTCAGTATGTAATGGTTACAAACATGTGCAATGGATAAGCACTTTTTGGTTAATCGTTACAGACATGTGCAATGGATCAGTACTTTTTGGTTACATACATGTGCTTTATTTTATCAGTGCTTTAATATACAAATGTTTATTCAGGTCCCAAGAATGGGGAATGGAATTGTTTATTCCGGTCCAAGTGATGGACCCTTTATTTATAGTCATTGTTTCCAAATCAGGGTATGATATTCAGGTCCCACTCATGAAATCAAACAAATTTAAGTCAAGGCAAACTGATAAAGGGCAAAGTTAATACAAACTGATACAGGTCCAAATCATGTTATGGTTTTCCAAAATATCATTTCATTAAACATACTACAAACTGATACAGGGCTGATACAAGGCAAACTTAATACATCTTATCAACTAGAACCAAAACACAACTAAAACCAAGACACAACTAACTAATCAAGCCCTACCCATCAACATTGCAATGATAACGATGTTCATTACAAATACAACCCGAACCAAAATTTTCAACCAATTTTGAACACCCATCAAAGCTGTCTGCACAGAAGTTATCTTCTTATCCCTTTCATTTTCAAAACTCTTCACCAACCTCTCATCATTTGCTTCCAACACCTCATAGCTAACACTTTCTTCAATTCCTCAATCAGTGCACCATCTGAAGTAGTTGCATCCACCATTTTCACTTCCAACCTTATACCTAGGGCAACCCCAAAACTTTTTGCCTCGATTCTTAACAGTTTTTGTAGTCCTCAACACACAGCTTTCTCCATAATGGCATATGATCGAACCATCATTTCTGTTTCAGCTTCCATCTCCACGAGAGCTGATAGACCGCAAATGCTTTCTTCCACACTCATTGCAAGTGGATGATGAACAAGAATGACCCATGGACATTTTCTCTTCTTTAGCTATCGCACTTCCCTCTTTCGAAATTTCACAAGCTTCCCAATCTTCGTCAATGACGAACACAGACCAATCCGCTCACAATTTTTGCTTCTTCAGGTTTCGCACTTTCCCATTTCGAAAACCCAGATCCTCTCAACTTAATGAAAAAGCCAATATGAATCTCATATTTGAGTTCATTTTAAACTGTCCAAAAAGTATTTTAATTTCTAATTTTTGTAAAAAGCCACTACTTTTTGTAAAATGCCATGTTTCATCAGCTCAATGACACGTTTCATGACACTTGTGCATAAGTAAACGCCTCATCTACTGTGCTGGCAAAATACTTGACGCTGTTAACTTTATTTAACGGAAAGGGTCAATTTCATTNAAATTGGCTCTTATGAGGACCAAATTGGGAGTTTTAATAACTNAGGGATGAAATTGGGAAAGCGTCCCAAAAATAGGAACGATTTAAGGGTTTAAACCTTTTAGTTAAAAACGTCTTTCATTTTGAATAAGGAATGCAGATCACACGCTGTTGTTGCCACGTCCAAGCATAGGCAGATGCGGTCATTGATTTTGGGTGAAGAAAATTCATTTCTTTCTTTTAGAAGAAAAAGCATGCTGATTCATTAGGGTAACATCTTCATTTTATTTATTAAGCTATTACGGTGGTCTTTATTTGAAAAAAAAAAAGCATTTCTTTTCATGGAGAATGTAGCGGTGGTTTATTTGGGATAAAAAGCTTGGATTTACTTTTCTTTAAAGAGAAAGAGCTACAATGAGTTTGCTTGAGAAATGGAGGACCGTCACTTGTTAGGCTGGCCCTAGAACGTTTATTTTGGGGAGCTCTTAAAAATGTGTATTGATGTTGCATTTGGAGGATGAAGAAAGCACATGTTTTAGTGTCATTTCCTTTTCTTTGAAAAGAATTTCAATTTTCTTTTATTTAGTATACAAGCGTTGCACCAAATTTCTTTTAGAAACAAGCAAAGTGACATCCTTCCATTTGCAAGTGTGGAATGTTGTGGTGTGACAGGTTGCAGGAGTGGAGCTCACAGCCTGGCTGCAAGGATGCGTTGATATTGGTTTCTTAAAGTGGCACTTTCTTGGGGAATAAATTACATTGTCTGAAAGGAAGTCCAGCATATTAAAAATACGCACGGATTAAATTTAGGAGGGGGCCCTGACGCTCATTTTCATTTGGCTTGGATGTGCACTCGGAAGAAACTTGCTCATGGATTCAACATTCACGGTCTTCAATTTGTAATTCAACACTTTACTTCTTAGCTCAACATTGAATTTTAAGAGCCTTTAATGCGTTTTTCAGCCGTCCATTTTAATTGGTTTAAGCACTTAGTGAATTTTCCTTGAAATTTTATTCCAAGCCTTCACTTTTCAGCTTAATTGTCAAGATATATAATTTGCTTAATATGCATTTTAATTAGTTCACACACCTTACTTTAGGACCGTTTAGTTTACTGTTTCCGGTCGTTATGCTGTCTGTTCTGTTCAGGTGTGTTAATTTCGTTTTCATGTTAGCTTAGGTTAGTTGTTTGGTCGTTAGCGATATTACTTTGTTTCCTTGAGATTTCTTGGACTGTTCTTGTGTTTATTCTGTTTTGCCTAGCATTCTGTGAAATTTGTCTGTGTTTTTGCATTGGGTACACGCTTAGTTGCCCAATGGTGATTGTATCTTCGCTTAGTTGATCAATCTGTACAGAACACATAGGATGGAATAGGTGTATTGTGTTCGCTTAGTTCGTGATTATGATAGCTTGATTAGCCTTCGCTTAGTCGGTTAGCTGTGTTGGATTAGGGGCTAGAACATTTTATTCATGAGACTCTTGCACTTTATTTGTCATAATGTTGCTCTGATTTAGCGCAATATTTAATTTGTTGGGTGCCTGCGATTAGGTATACGCTTAGTTGCCTAATCGGTGTTTAATCTTCGCTTAGTTGATTAGACTGTATGGTGCATAATTGATTAGATTTGTGCATTGCATTCACTTAGTTTGCAATTTTGAAAACCAAATTAGCCTTCGCTTAGTGGGGTGATTCGTGTTGGATTTGGATTAGAGTAGTATGTACTTGTCGTTAATCTGGGATAGGAAGCATAGTAATTGAGTTAATGACCAACCACTTTTATTCTGTATTTGATTCCGTTTTTACATTTCTGTTTGCATTTCTGTTTACATTTCTGTTTGCATTTGTGTTTCAATTTAATTCATCTGCATTCACAAAACCTTTTACAACCCCCCCTACTTCGTGTCTGACCTAATTCTCGAACCACATTTGGTCCTTGAGAGACGACATAAGAGTCACTTCCTAGTCTATACTCTATTCTCATATGCAATCAAATTTGTATGGGCTGCGACACCCATCACCCCACTTAAGGCGCTCAGGTGGTGTGTGATACTGAAACTAGCGCTCAGCTACACTCAGAGGCAAGGCAGGTGTGATGCATGTGGAAAGTGATGCTCAGCACCCTAAAAGGGGCGCCCAAGCGTGGTGCGATAGGCTCTGGAGCAGAGGGCTCCTAAAATGGCACTCAAGCTTCGTGCGTTCCTCCTCTTTGGTGCTTTTCCAGGCCCTTCTAAGCTCAATCTCCTTGTCGCTTCAGCTCTGTTTCCATATTATCTCATTTCCTGCCAAAACAAGGGAATTTAGTCATAAAAACATCATGTTCAACCTCAATTCTCTTATTCACACAACTTAACAAAAAAACATGATTTCAAGCAAGTTTCTAAGTAGAAAATGGTGCCTTTAGTATCAAAATTACATCACAGATAACGATATTTTCAACCATTATCGTTACCTTTCTCTCATAATCATTTTTCTCTTCTTTTTCATCCCTTTTCAATCCATGCAATATTAAAAGTTATGAATCATTATTATGACTAACTAAAATCTTCCTTGATGGGATTGGATGTAACTTCTCTAACTTTTTGCATTGCATTTTATTCAATATATGTTATGTTCTCGCTTTACATGTTAGTTATATGATCTGTGTTGACTTAATCACTCATCTTACATCATCAACTTAAATTGAGTGTGAACTAGTTTAAGTTTAAATCCAATTAAATCTCCTAAAATTTGTTAGATGTTAGGAATAAATCTAAGACTTTAGTTAGATATATAGTTTTTTTCATTAATATAAGGAGTCATTCAATCAAGAATCACAATCGCATTGAGTTTGATAACCTTAGGTCCTCATACAAGAATGGATTTAGGATTACCATAAAGCGTACTTTTAAGAACACTAAAGTAATGAACACAACATATAAAGTGTCAATAATAATGCAGGAAAAAACAACTAAGATCAAACCCAACATCACTTACTTTATTAAGCAAATCATGTTTTCAAATTTATCCACCTTTATAATTGTTTCATTAACAAACTCGACTAGAACATAAGTCATTTTTTTATAAACCAAATCCTTCATTAACCGAAGCGTATCAAAACGCGATGGCAATCTCGTAATTTTAAAACACTATAGGTCTCGGTTGTTAAGCAACCGATGTCTAAAGAGAATATTATCTCGGTTGGCAGGGTGGACCTTGGCATAAACCTCATAGGGTAAAGATACGGCCTCGGTTGGCAGATTGACCGAGGCATATAAGTCTTTTCCAGCCAGGATAACCTAGCCTCTAGGTATTGAAAGAGGAAATTTCTCCCAAATGCCTCTTCTCCTCTCCTATGCACGCGAGTCTCCTCTCCTCTACACCAGCCATAACTTCACTCGCACAGATCCACCATCACAGAACCTTCACCGTAAGTCAGATCCACCATTTACACCGGTTAAATCTTCGTTTCCATCCTTTTCCATCGGTTAATCGTACTATTTCACCGATTAAACCACCATACAAACCCAATATCTAACCTTCTCCTTTTTTCTCGACGATGTTACAATGGCAGTGAGAACGCGCGACGGTGCGAAAAGAGAGCAGTGACGGTGCTGCGATGGCGGCTGTAATGGCGGTGAGAGCGCAGTGACGATGCGGTGAGAGAGCAACGACGATGGTGTGATGGCGATGAGATCATAGTGACAGTGCGACGAGGGCGTAGCCAGTGGATCTATATTTGGTTTTGTTTCTCTGCCTTGGGTTTTTGGTTTTGTTTCTTTGCAGGTGGATGGCAAAATGGATAGTGTTTGCGGTTTGGATTCGCCTCTTAAATTGGGGGTTTTGCTTCTTAGTTTTCTCTACGACTTCTGATTGCTTGTTGGGAAAGGTCTTAGGGTGAATGGTGACGATTGGGGTTGAAAATCTGGAAAGGTCTTTGTTACTGCAGGTTGGGGTTGAAAATCTGGGAAAGAAATTGTGGTTTAAGTAAAGGTTTCTGATCACGACTTCTAGAGCTTCTTGTGTTTGAGCGAAGGTTTGCTTCTGGTCTGTCCTGTAGAGTTAGGCTCTAGGTATAAACTAAGTTCATTTCGCAATTGATCTCTTTGTAACTTGTTTGAGAGTTAAATAACTGATGTAAACCACAATTTGTGCAGAATGTTTGTGGATGCAATGGATGCACAGATTCAAAGGAATTTTGCCCCCACTTGTGTAAAAACATGGATGAAATAAAATTGCAAGGTAAGCTTGAGATTAAAAAATAGAGAGAAAAGTTTAAGGCACAAAGAGAAGGAAAAGAGAAAGCAAAAGAACATAGAAAAACATAACAGAACAAGGAACCAACAAGTGATTTCGGTTGAGATTAAAAAAATTAAAAACACTCTACTGCCTCGGTTGTCTGCGAATTGAGGCAGAATTCGAACCTTTTTGACTTGGTTCAAAACCCGAGACATAAAGCCTATCTTTTTTACTTCACCTAAATATGCTTCGGTTGTAGAATCAGTGCCTTTAAGAAAAAAGAACCAATGTCATTTCTCTTGACTATACTAATGTATGCAATATTGTAATTGACTTCCATGCCTATATTTGTACACGTGTGTAGCACAAAATCTTCTCTCATGAAGGCTTTTTCCTTGTATCAATGTGTTATTAATCATAATGTTTTATGTTATTAATCATAATGTTTTATGAGAACATGTAACTTATTCAATATTTTATTGTTAATATCAAAACTTTAACTTGAGTTTTAATATATTTAGATTATATTAAATCATCATAAGTCTTAACGCTGGTTACATTCTTTATGCAATCAACAATTATTGATCATTGTTCTTCTTCTATGTTTATCAAGTGTTGTACAAATTGGGAGAAGTAATGAAAAAAAGTGAGTAATTATATATATATGATTTTATAATTTCACCTATGACTGGAAAATTCTTTTTAGCTTCAAATAAGATTAAAAAGCTAATTATTTCTTATGTGGAAAGATAAGTTTTGTGTTTTTTTCTTAAAGCAACTACATGGTCAGAGTAATTTAAATAGGAGGATTTCATTAATCCATTTACACCTATTTTATTATGGAAATAAAGTATTTGATTATTATTTTGTATGTCATTAATATAATTTGGTTACCTAATACTCCAATTCTGATAGTTTAGAAATAATATTTACTCTGCCAAATTATCTTATAAGTCCACATAATTTTACTTATTTATCTATTATATTTTCAAAACTTGAAAATTTTACCAATATTTTTAAGCAAAAAGGTAAAATAACATTGGAATCTTAGTAGTGAATTGGATTATTTTTATGTCATGGAAGTGCAATATATAACTCCAAAATAATTTCAGAATATTATGAAATGATTGTGTTATAGATGTAAAGAAAATGTTGTGCATTTCCAATGAAATACAAATTACCCTAGACTAAATATTTTTAAATGTATATTTGATTAGAATATAAATATCTTTCAAATTGTAATTGATTAATTAATATATTTGATCCAAAGTTACTACGTTATATTATTTTATTAAAATTAATTATAGATTATATTATTAAGCGACTTTGAAATAATGTCAGAGAATAATATAGTTTTTCTGAGTTTTACTTTTAAAAAAAAAAAATATATTTTACATATATAAATAGAAAATAACTGCGGCCAAACCCCCGTCCTATCTATTTTTTATTTATTTAATCTTTTACTAGTATTTCTGTATATAAAAAGTTCAAATCTACAGTAATTTTGTAACGAGAGAATATAATAATGGTAAAGAACAGGGTTACCTCCATTTCACGATACTTGTAATAAATAAACCAAGATTTCTTAAAACAGTTTTAATAAAGTAAGAGTATTTTTAACATATTTTTTACTTTTTTGAGTGAATATAATTATTTTGAGAATAAATTTAAAACATAAACTAATATTAGAGCCGTCAAAATGGGTCACAATCCGCGAGTCAACCTAGCTTACTACGAGTTCGGATCGGGTTGGATTTGACAAAATTAATTTTCTTTTTTGTGTGTCCGATTTCAACCCAGTTCATTTAAACTCGGCTCATGCGGGTTGAATCCGTAGTGGGCCGGGTTGGCCTGCCAACCTACCTACCTAATTTTATTTTTTCAATTTATTATTTTATTTATGAAATCCTAAAAAATAAAATACTCTCTTCACTCACTATGTATACCAAAAAAGTAACATCTACTCACAAATCACTCTCACGGAACTTGCTCTCACGGTGTTGTCACTCTTACTTCTTCACTTAAATTCTTCACGGAGTAGGTTTTTTTGTATGTTTTTTGTATTTGTTTTTGGATGACATTTGGATTATATTGTACTTTTCATTATTATTTTGAATTGTCTTCAGATTAACATCATTTTTTAACCCGCACATTACGCTTCAGTTTTTCTGGAACCGAAGCGTATCAAAACGCGATGGCAATCTCGTAATTTTAAAACACTATAAGTCTCGGTTGTTAAGCAACCTGTGTCTAAAGAGAATACTATCTAGGTTGGCAGGGTGGACCAAGGCATAAACCTCATAGGACAGAGATGCGACCTCAGTTGGCAGATGGACCGAGGCATAAAAGTCTTTTCTAGCCAGGATAACCTAGCCTCTGGGTGTTGAAAGAGGAAAGTTTTCTCCCAAATGCCTCTTCTCCTCTCCTATGCACGCGAGTCTCCTCTCCCCTACACCAGCCATAACTTCACTCGCACAGATCCACCATCACAGAACCTTCACCGTAAGTCAGATCCACCATTTACACCGATTAAATCTTCGTTTCCATCCTTTTCCACCGGTTAATCGGACCATTTCAGCGATTAAACCACCATACAACCCCAATCTCTAACCTTCACCAAACAATCCTTCGGATCTAGGGTTTTCTCGTTTCTTTTCCTCTTCAACATTGAAACCTTGTTCATTCTCCTTTTTCTCGACGATGTTACGATGGCGGTGAGTGCACACAACGGTGCGGCTAGAGAGCAGCAACAGTGCTGCGATGGCGGTGAGAGCGCAGTGACGGTGCGGCGAGAGAGCAACGACGATGGTGCGATGGCGATGAGAGCATAGTGACAGTGCGACGAGGGCGTAGCCAGTGGATCTGTTTTTGGTTCTGTTTCTCTGCCTTGGGTTTTTGGTTTCGTTTCTCTACAGGTGGATGACGAAATGGATAGTGTTTGCGGTTTGGATTGGCCTCTTGAATTAGGGGTTCTGCTTCTTAGTTTTCTCTACGGCTTTTGATTGCTTGTTGGTAAAGGTCTTAGGGTGGATGCTGATGATTGGGGTTGAAAATCTGGAAAGGTCTTTGTTACTGCAGGTTGGGGTTGAAAATCTGGGAAAGAAATTGTGGTTTGAGCGAAGGTTTCTGATCACGGCTTCTAGAGCTTCTTGTGTTTGAGCGAAGGTTTGCTTTTGGTCTGTCGTGCAGAGTTGGGCTTTAGGTATATACTAAGTTCATTTCACAATTGATCTCTTTGTAACTTGTTTGAAAGTTAAATAACTAATGTAAACCACAATCTGTGCAAAATGTTTGTGGATGCAATGGATGCACAGATTCAAAGGATTTTTGCCTCCACTTGTGTAAAAACATGGATGAAATAAAATTGTAGGATACGCTTGAGATTAAAAAAATAGAGAGAAAAGTTTAAGGCACAAAGAGAAGGAAAAGAGAAAGCAAAAAAACATAGTAAAACAGAACAGAACGAGGAACCAACAAGTAATTTCGGTTGAGATTAAAAAAATTAAAAAACTCTATTGTCTGGGTTGTTTGTGAATTGAGGCAGAATTCGAACCCTTTTGACTTGGTTCAGAACTTGAGACATAAATTGTAGAATCGGTGCCTTTAAAAAAAAGAATCGATGTCATTTCTCTTGACTGTATTAGTGTATGCGATATTGTAATTGACTTCCATGCCTATATTTATACACGTGTGTAGCAGAAAATCTTCTTCTCATTATGTCTTTTTCCTTGTATCTATGTGTTATTAATCATAATGTTCTATGAGAACATGTAACTAATTCAATATTTTATATGGTTAATATCACATAGATACTAAAAAGGTAATTAAGCCAATATTTTACTTTTATTGAGTGAATATAATTAATTTGAGAATAAATTTAAAACATAAGATAATATTAGAGTCGTCAAAATGGGTCACAACTCGCTAGTCAACCCAGTTCACCATGAGTTTGGACCGGGTTGGGTTTGACAAAATTGAATTTTTTTTGTACGGGTCAGATTTCAACCCGGTTCATTTAAACCTGACTCATGCGGGTTGAACCTGTGGTGGACCGGGTTGGCTCGTCAACCCACCTACCTAATTTTATTTTTTTAATTTATTATTTTATTTATGAAATCCTAAAAAATAAAGTACTATCTTCACTCACTGTGTATACAAAAAAAAAAATGTAACATCTACTTTCACGAAACTTGCTGTCATTTACAGTACTGCCACTCTTACTTCTTCACTGAAATTCTTCAAAAAACAGGTTTTTTTTATAAATATTTTTTTGTTTGTTTTTGGATGACATTTGGATTATATTGTACTTTTTATTATTATTTTGAATTGTCTTCAGATTAACATCATTTTTTGAGAGTGAAATTTGTTTAAATTTGAATATAGAAAGTTTGTAATTTTTTTTTTATTTAAAAAAAACTCTAATTAAATGGAATAATGAGCCAACCCATTTACCCACCCGTGTGGTAGATCGAACCGGATTCAGAACCTCACTAATAAATGAATCGTTTGAATTAGCTCACTAAATGACCAACCCAATAGACCAAATCTGATCAAGTCAAATTACCCATATTCACGAGTCTAACTAATATTATAACTAAAATTTGAAAACAGCCAATTTGAATTATTTTAAATTAAGCTATAACTATAGGGAGTTTGAAACGCACGTTGAGACGAATAATATTTATTAAAGAAAATATTAAAAAGTGTAGTCCAAGTTTCTAGAAGAGTGAAATGTAAAAGGTGCACGTGGCAAAATGTAATGGATAAGAAGCGGGGAGCCGCGTAAGCCGAGCCGGCGTAACGGTGATATCTGTCCACACTGATTCCACCAATAACGTCCACATCGGCAACATCGTTTTCCTAAATCCACGTGTTTTTATTTCATACGACAATGCCTCATTATTTATCACATTTTTCATTTCACGTTTGGTTTTTTCGTCTTCCCAAACATCACCTGTCACCGAACACTACATTTTTAGATACACTTTCAACCCTCCCTCGTCCGAACCAACATGTCTTCTTCCCACTTCCAACTTGGGGGTAGAGAGAGAAGACTCGGGACCAAAACCTCCCCTTTTTAGTGAGAGAAAGTGAACTCGAATATTCCCGCTTACTCTTCACTTGCAGTTAACTTGGGGTGTTTTGGGACAGTTTTAGAACATAAACTAGGAGGGATTTTGTTGGGTGTATGTGAATTTTCGCTGAAAATTTTGTTTTTCGTCTGTTGTAAGTTACTTTCTCTCTCTCTGTTTTTTTTTTTTTTCATTCAATATACTTTTTTGTGTGAATTTTAAATTTTTATTTGATGGGTTTCTTTGAATGAACTTCAAACGGTGGCCAGCTTCTCATTGAAGCAAAGGTTTGAAAGAGGGGGAACGTGCTACATGAGTGAACACAACCTATGAGAAAGATTCGGTTTTTACTATTTTTTTGAGGCGGGGTGGCAGTGGATGATTGATTTTGGATGGAGGGGATTGTGAGCTGTTAGAGGAATTTTGTTTATTTATATTTTCCATTTACTTTGGAGGTGTGTTTATGTTGGAACAATTATTCAGGGGAGGTGGGTTTGTTGTTGGGTTTAGAGAGTCTTTATTTCTTATTCTTGGTATGTATTGAAATGAGGGCTTGGTTATAGTTTAAGGTTGCAGCATGAGTTGCAGAGAAAGGAACAAAGGGGAAAGAGAAGAGAAGGAATATGAGAACAGTTCTGCTGGATTGAAATCAAAATCAGCGAGGCAAACCATTGGTTCAATAGAAGATGAACCGCTAACTATTGATGAAAGTCTTCTGATTGACCCCAAGCTATTGTTCATTGGGTCAAAAATTGGCGAGGGTGCTCATGGAATAGTTTATGAAGGAAGGTCAGTGTGGCAAAGCCTTGAATGTGTTGCCTGCCTAAATTTTTCAATTTTTTGTTGTAACTTTTTTCCCATTTATTGATTATTTTGAGTTTGTTAATTCGTGTGAACAATTGGTCAGAAGACCAGTTAAAGGTGATAATTTTTCTTACATGTAAGACCTAGTAGTAGTGTGACTTTTGTTATTAACCTTCAATCAGCTTAGCTAACTCTCAATCATGGCTGTATGGTGATATCTACTGGAATTATGTGCAATTGTGTTTTTCTTTTTATCGGCAAAATGCTAGTTTTCCGTATTTTGTTAGTGGGGGAGTTGAGCTCACCATCTCTCTCACCCCCTCTTCCAAACCCACTAAATCATCCTTATAACTCCTTATGTGCAATTGTGTATTAACCTGCAATCAGTTAAGCTAACACTCAATCATAACTGTATTGTAATATCTACTGGAATTGTGTTCGGATGGTGGATATCACTTAAAAGTAAATGTTTACTATGGTTTAAGACAAAAAAGCACTCCAGATATGATTTTTCACATCTAATGAAAAGCAAGTAGTTATAGCTTCTACATTATGTAGCATAACTGACGTGATTTCTAGTTTTATAACGGGTTTCCCAACACGTGTGAAGTTCCATATAAAGATGGAGATTTTAATGGAGAGCTTCCAACTCTTAATTTGACTTTTATTCCAGTGTTATTAATTGTGGATGCATTAGAAAAAGACAATGTTGCTATGGTATGGTGGATTCAACTCTACAATTATGTGTATACTTCAAGTGGTTTGCTGGCAGCCGGAGTGCTGGTTTATGTAGGTGTAGGTTAATAATTTTCCAGGTACAGAGCACGGATTGTTGCTATCAAAGTTCTGCATCGTGGGAGTACTTTAGAAGAAAGAGTTTCACGGGAGAATCGTTTTGCTCGCGAAGTTAATATGATGTCTCGTGTCCACCATGAGAATCTTGTGAAGGTGAGTAGTGTGTTTTGTATGTGGGATATATCACCATATCTTCAAATGTTATAACTGTATCTGCTTTGTATCGTTTGTTTCACTGAAGACTTATCTATGTATAGTGTAAAGTGTATATTATGGTCTTTTGATCTTTATGCTACTGTAGGACTAATAGATGCCTGTTTCTGAAGATAATGCATTTCTTCGTTTCTTCCAGTTTATTGGAGCTTGTAAGGATCCTCTGATGGTTATTGTTACAGAGATGTTACCTGGTTTGTCACTGCGAAGATATCTGATCACTATTCGCCCTAAACAATTAGAGCTTTATGTGGCTATAAAGTTTGCCCTTGATATTGCTCTGGCCATGGATTGGTTACATGCCAATGGAATCATACATAGAGATCTGAAGCCTGGTAGGTACCCTTTAATTTAAAACATGTTACTCTTGGTACTGTAGAGTTAGTCATATATATCATTGAAGGAACAAAAGAAAATTTCTTTCTTATTTAAAAATTAGAATATGATTTTGGAGCTCTGGTACCTTAGATTTGTTATTTCTTATGGTGCTCTTAGTGTGCACCATACATTTATCTAGTTGCAGCTTCTGTTCTGTAGTGCTATTTTCAGTAGCCAAATTTCCTTCGTGATTATAATTTTTTGTGAAACTTCTTTGCTATCTTATTGGAAGCTAAATCTAAGCTACTATAAAAATACCTAAAAGCTACCATTAAAGCTAAAGAGAAGCTATAACATGAGCATTCATATTCTTCATTCATGATTGATAGATAAAAAGAATGCAGTTATATAACCTTAAAAATACCAACAAGTAAATGATAAGATAACTCTACAAGTGTGATCTAACATGAAGGAATTACAATATAAACTAAATAATATTTTGACTTTAGCCTATAAAATCCTTTAACCATTTAATCTTATTTCTTTTGAGCCTCTTTAAGGTCATCTTATGACTATCTCTCCGGAAATCATAAAGAGGAAACTGTTCATTTGGTAGAGTACATCGTATTTCTGGATTGGAACTTTTGCTTTTATGGTAGCTAATCATTGTAGTTTTTGACATTAATGATTAAGATTGAAATAGATTTATATTGATAATTTCTAGTATTCATAGTCTGGACTCACTTGAACTATTGTTTTCAAATTGCTACCATGTAGACAATCTGCTGCTCACGGAAAACCAGAGGTCGGTTAAACTTGCTGATTTTGGCCTGGCAAGAGAAGAATCTGTGACTGAAATGATGACTGCAGAAACTGGAACTTACCGTTGGATGGCACCCGAGGTGCGTTGTGCCTTATGAACAAGATGTTATCATTCTGCTGCCAATTAATGAAAAAAAAAAATTGACTGAAGTGTTCAGAAAAGCTTGTACTTATTTGGTGTTCATCATCTTATTCTGTCATCACTATCAGTGTAAACATGATACTTTATTATATACTAATGTGATATAAGACAGATGAGTGGCAGACTCACTTGAAATGAACACTCATCAGGTTGCAAAGTCCTAAACCAATACGCAGTGCACTACACACTGGCAATACACAAGAAGTATTTGAGTTTAGATTTGTTGGGGTTTTCAAGCAAGATAAACAAAGATGTTTATCAGTCATGATCTGATAGAGTTCGTGTATTTCTTCCTGGATTCTGTGTAATCGCTACATTGAATCATGGTGGATGTTGGCAGTAACCTGTAGGGTGATTATAGTTGATTCATTTTTTTAGTTGGGTAAAGTTCCATTCCACTGAAATTATAGTTGTAACACTGACCTTCATGCATTTTTTTTTTGAAGATATTTTTTATGATTGCTTGTGTTTTTCCAGTTGTACAGTACAGTGACATTGCGTCAAGGGGAGAAAAAGCATTACAACAATAAGGTTGATGTCTACAGCTTTGGAATTGTTTTGTGGGAGCTACTAACAAATCGCATGCCTTTCGAAGGAATGTCGAATTTACAGGCTGCTTATGCTGCTGCATTTAAGGTATTAAATTTCACTTAAGATTGGTCATCCATAACTGGTTATCATGTTATGCAAATTGCAAATGCTTGGATGTAGACAACAAATTTACTTTGTGAAAAAACCGATTCACCTTTGTTTTTCTTAACAATACAATTTATAGACTCACATATTCCTGATTGTTATACTCAACAAACAAAAATTGTTAAAACCGGCTAAAACATTAACTACTCATAAGACTCCAACAGCTAATATATTTAAGTTTATTTCAAATCCAACAAATTTTTTCCATAAACTTAAATGCATCTTCTATCCTTCATCTCGACTTGCACGGGCACTAACTCCTTTTCCAATCGTTGATTGTTCACTCTTTGACCATATGAAATTATCTTTGTTTTCGACAGCACACATAGATCATGATAGCCACCACAACTTGTTGCCACCACTGGCCACTGCAACTTTCAACCCTTTTCTGATCTGTTTCTTCTTCCTTACAATGATTGTCCCCAAACACTTTGCACATCCTTCTTCCCACAAGGCCATCATATTGGTTTCTATTTTTGCACAATTCTACGTGTCGCAGTTGTTGCTCACCCAACTTGACTCCTTCAACCGAATTCTCAGCAGTAATCTTCTCCAATCTCCTCTCCATATTTCATTCTCCACACAGAGACTCTTCACTCTTTCTCGAATCACCCAATTGGGCTTCCCTAGGAACTGAATATCTTGGTCTTTTTACTTAAGTTTCTTTGCTACAACCTCTTGTATTGCCTTCACCAACATTCTCACTTGTTGCTCCCTGAGCTCTATCCACACTTTCTTTGTGTGTTGCGTGATGAAACGGTCTATCTCTAATATCATGTCGTGTTGTAGCCTTGCCACGTTCATCTCTAGGTCTACCACCCTTGTTCGGTAACCTTGGTTACCTTCGCGCCTTGCACGATTGCACCACCTCTCACTGCATTTTCTCAATCTTCGTTTTATAAAACGCTAATGGCTAATACATTAACTATTCATAAACTCCAACAGCTAATCCTTTTAAGTTTATTCCAAACAAAACATTATATGGATTTCTCTCTTGTGATATGTGGATTACTGCAATGGAATTTTTCCTGAATATAACTTGTGTAATTTATGCTTTGTAGTTGAAATATTGGAGTAATATTTATTACAAGAATTACCCAAATGTAAATACTGACAAGATATTCATCAAGATGGAAAAAAATGTCCATATTTTTTTACACAAAATCATCAAAATTTGTTCTTTAATTGTCCATATTTATATAAATAATACCTTTTTCTTTTGTAACTCAGCTTATATGGCATTGAATTTCTCGCTAAGCATAACATGGTTTCCATTTAAAATTGCAGCAAGAGAGGCCTAACCTTCCTGAAGACATATCTCCTGATCTTGCCTTCATCATTCAATCATGCTGGGTTGAAGATCCTAACATGAGACCAAGCTTTAGTCAGATTATCCGCATGCTTAATAAGTTCATCCTAACTCTCCAACCACCACCATTTTCAGCACCACCTGAACCGGACGATGAACCTGTGGCCGTGACAAGTAATGGCACCATAACTGACTTTTCTACGGGAAATAAAGTAAAGTTTTCATTTATTCGCCACCTTTTTTCTTCAAAGAGGACCAAAAGCTGATAGTGTGAGTTGTAAATTTGAAGAACCTTCCTTTAGCTGTAGATAAAAGAGTTCTTCTCACAGTACTTATACAGTTTAATGCATTTACAAGGAATTATATCTAAGGTGACAACTACAGGGATGTAACATGTCCAACAGAAATGTAGAATATGATGATTAACTTTTGAAAGAGTAAGGAAAAATAAAGGCTTGTTTATATATTATGCAGTTGATCCTTTTGTATAAGTTGGATTAGATTTTTGCCTCTTTACTAAGACATGTTTTTAATCACAGTGAAGCAACACATTGTGTAGTAGTTGTATCCAAGGAGTGTTTAATAATTTGTTTCTGTTAATTGACTGAAATGTCAATTTTGAAAGTTCTGTGATTATTGTGCATATGCTGCTGATGATGATGATGCACATTGCTTCTTTGATCTGAATGTTACTGATTTGTTAAGTATACCACAGGTTTAAAGAACACTAGTTTGTTTTTGCATTTTCCCCCATAACTAGATTTTTTTTTTCTCTTTTGATGTGTGGTGATGTTAAAAGTGAGACTCTGAAATTTTTGATCTCATACTTCTGTTGCCAATCATAATGAGTGGATGATTTAAATTGTAATTACTATTTTAGGATGATATATAGAATGAATGTTCTTTTTTGGTAATTGAAGTTTACAATTTTGAATTTTTTTATTACATTAATTATATTATATTTAAAATTTGGAATAGATACGTTTAAAAAATAGATTAAATTTTGGATTTACAAAAAAAAATGTTTATTTTATGATATAGGATTACTTTTAACTTCTAATAATGTTTCAAAAGTTTTTGATATTCAATTTGAAAATAAATACTAAAAATATATATTGAAAGAAAAAGGATATTAAAAAACCATGCATGCGAACAACAGAAGGATGGTGGAGAAATAATATTTTGAGCTAGTTGTTAACTCAAATTAAATTTAAATTTAAAATTAGAAATACGTTTTAAAATATGAAAAAAAAAACAAAAGAAAGAAGATTCAAATGCTTGTATCGAATGCATTCAAGTTTGGGTGAATTAATTTAATTTATTTTGAAACCTAAATCATAAATAAAAACATAAGTACAAATATATATATATATATATATATATATATATATATATATATATATATATATATATTATGGATTTGTAATTCAATACTTATATTATATTTAAAGGTCAAATTACGCCTATCACACAATTTTATAATATACCTCATCAAATCATTTTAGGTCATTAACTACTAATAACTATAAAAAAGAATTAATAATTTTTTGTCACTATTACAATCTCAACATTTTAAATAAATAATTGAGCAAGTCAAAATGTGTTTCAAAACATGCGGAAATATCATTTAAAAGATATACTCTTAACTGAGAAATATTTTTCAATAAAATAAATATCTTCTTGGTCTTCTTACTCAATGAGTTGTTGCTTAACTATTACTCAATTCTTTGAAAAAAGAGCTGTATAATTAAATACTTATTTTAACTAAAAGCTTGTTTAGGAGAAATTGGCTTACTTGAGCAAGATATGAAAAAACCAAAACTTAGTAACATTTATAATTCGCAAATTTAACAGTTTTTAGAATTTAATGTTAAGAGTTTATAGAATACCAATACGCATAATAGACTTTTAATCACTTAGAAGTGTAATATATATTGACTCACTTTATATGAAAATTCCATTTCTCAAACAAAATCGCCACATCTGAAACCTCATCCTTTCATAATTTGAATTAGATCTACACAGGTTAAAAGAACCTTATTTAAATATAATATTTTCATTAAAAAAAATATTCTCAAAAAGCACACATTTTCTTATACTTAAAAATGAGCATAAGTTAATGGAATTTTATACATTCCAAGCTCTATAAGAAAAGTGTAAACATAATATATTCTTAATCACGTAAAAATAACTTTTATAATTATAATTATATTACATAATAAGTAATAGTTGTGGAATTATAAATATAATAAAACTTTTTATGTCGGTTATTAGTAGAATTGGTATAAAAAGTAAGTAATAGTCTTTTTGTAATAAAATACATATTATGTCATTTCTTCGCTCTTTCATGTAGATTCTTAGTACTCTCGCACACATTAGGTTTACGATTGGAGTATTTCTTATTTCAAGGACATTCTATAGATTTTAATCATCAAAACTCTATATATAGTAAAAAATTGACTAAAACATAAGTTTTGTATCCTAGAAAATAATTTCTAAAACAAAACCTTCTAAAATCAATTATTGAGAAATATGTTTCTTTCAATCTTTAATCACATGCAAAAGCACCATTCAATAAAATTTTAAAGTATAACACAAAACTCAAAATAAAATTATAAAGCTAGTTACAGTTTGAATCTTCTTTCCAATCATCACAAAGATCAATGTTACCTTAAGTCCCTTTTGTAATCCTAAAGTCTATACATGCATATATAAAAGGAAAGATGACAGAAAAATGGAAAAAAAAAACTCACAACTCATTGTTGATATTTAAGCTCTATCCACTCGCTAGCTTGAAGTTATTAATTCTAGATAGGAGGAGAAGAATGAGGATAAAGAGGAGAAGACATGAGAATTGAAGAAGACTAGGAAAAATAAGGTAAAGTTAAAAGAAAAAAAAAAAGAGAGAAAATAATCTTATTTCAAAATAAAAAATGAGTTTTCTTTATTGTTATACGTAAGAACCTAGAAAATAGAGTATTAGAGTAGATATGTGTATTAAAATAATGAGATGAGCATTTTACTTTAAAAATAATCTTATAATATAAATAGAACTTTCTAAAGCTCGATTCATTATCTAAAACACTTTTATCTCTCTAGAACACTATTCACCTAGATTTTCTTTGCCTTTTCTCTAGATTTCCTCACAATTGAGCTGTTTGTTTGACGATCAGGAAGTGCCTAGATGATCCTGGCGTCGAGAGCAACAATCTTGACCGATCTGTTTCTTATTTTTGAGCTGGTAAGTTGTTTCCCCTTTTCTCGTGTACATTTTGGACTATGATCATGCAGCAAATTCTGATTGCATGTGTCTAGTGGTCTTTCTCTTCAATTCTTAACTCAATTTAGGTTCTAAGAGCTGTTTCTTATCACCAATTGGTGAGTTGTAGGTTTCTGTTAAGTTTCCTTACGGTGCAAGCTTCAGCCGAGGTTCTATGAGTTGTGTTGTGTTTGAGTGAGGTAAGGGAAGTTGGATATATATGTTGTAATATGTATTTAACTTATATATGTATGACAAATTTTGTGAGTATTGTGCTGATTAGAATAGAAATTAGGTTTTAGTAGACTAATTCTGTGTGAATTGATTTGCTTTAAGTATGGTATGTTGAATGGTGTTATGATCTAAAATGGATTGTCGATTTGGGTTGTGGTGCACTATAATGCATGTTGGATTTCTACTAAGATGTTGTTTAGTCTTAGATTGAATTGGTATAGGCTTGTTTTAAGTAAATTTAGAGGAAGTGAGGTAGTGAAAATGAAAACTAGGAGCCAAGGGCTCAATTGGTCTTTTGGGACATTTTGGGTAAGTCAAATGTGACTTGTTTGAGACATTCAAATGGTCAAAAACATGTTCAAAGTGGTAGATGGTGATTTGGGCCCCTAAGTTGATAAATTGGATGTTATAGAGTAGAATTTGTTCATAAACACTTTAGATTGAGGTTAGGAAGGTTTAGAATTACTTAGTCACATCTAATTAGGTATATAACACAACTTAGGAGTGTTAGAAGTTGGGAAAAATAGTCAAAATTGGTAAAAAGGTGTATGAGTTGCATAATTCTGCAAAATTTTGTTCTGCAGATTATGCAGACTCGTTGAGCAAATGGTTTCGCACAACGAGTCTCATAGAGGTTTGCTCTCTGCCAGGACATTCGCACAACGAGTTGGTGCATTGTGCAAATGGTTGGAGAGAGTTTCTCTCTGTCTAGTGATTTACATAGCGAATTAAGGCGTTGAGCGCCTGGTGGTGGCCTGGGATCACTGCTAGTTTAATTCGAATAGCGATTTGGTGTGCACAATGAGTGTTTGAGGAGTTTGGTCTCTGTCTAGGCTTTCGCATAGCGACCTGGGGGCGTTATGCGAAGGGTTGAGGTCTGGTGACTCTACGAGTTAATTCTCACAACGAGATAGGTCATTGTGCGAGAAACTCTTGGTCTCGCCCTGTGAATAGGGTGCACTGAGCGAATTGTCTGAGTTCAATGTACTCTTTAGTTCTTTGTCTTGATTTGAATTAAGTGCAGTGTTAATTGAAATGTGAAGTATGATTGAGTTATGTTGATAAGTAAAAGTATGTGATTCAAACTGGTGAATGTAAGCTTAAATGTAGAATCTCTCGGTGAGATTCAAGTTTGTTTAGAATGAATGCAGGAGCTCAATCTTGGGGGTTATCCTAAAACTTCAATGGACTTTCACTCGCACATAGAGAGGATTGATCCATGTCATGAGGAGTAGCAGGAGGTCTTAGTCTTGGGGGCTTCCGGTATGCCTCATCGCCCAAAATAGAGTAACCTCGTGAGTGTGGTAGGGTGAAACCCATTGGCAATGGCTTTGCAAAGCAGTAGAGGCCACCACGAGTGCATGACCCGCCATAACTCGACAATCATTCTAAGTCCGGACAAGTCAAGTCTATAACATAACATGCTAGGATGTTTGACTTAGTTTACTTTGCTTGATTAATCATGTGTACAATATGTGCTATTAAATTGTATGGTTTCTTGTATATCTAGCTTACTCTTTTTGCTTGTGTTTGTGGTTGTATGTGTTGTGTTCTTCCTTTTGCAACAATGATCATCCGATGGATGTGAGCAGAAGGAGATGAGGTTTCGGTAGAGCAAGCTTTGGATGGGAGCGACGTGTCAACTTAGATTAGCTTTATCTAGTATTGTGTACAGTTTTGGAATACTCTTGTGTATCTAAAGTTTTAAATTCTACTATTATTTTGGATGACTATATAGTTTATACTTTATATTTTAGTCTATAACTGCACTATTATATTATTTTTGTGATTACTATTATATGATTTATTACTATATTTTGGGATATTTGCATTTCTTCTATTAAGTTCACTCATATATTTTTTAAGCTTGAAAGC
Source organism: Vigna radiata var. radiata (assembly GCF_000741045.1). NCBI lineage: Eukaryota > Viridiplantae > Streptophyta > Magnoliopsida > Fabales > Fabaceae > Vigna > Vigna radiata. The sequence goes on along the minus strand of NW_014543115.1, from coordinate 984,972 downwards.
CTAAGTATAAAAACTCTAACGTTTTATGTTTCTTATACTTTTTATAAGATATAATTCAAATAAGAGTTATTTCTTTTCACTCAAGTCTAAAAAAACCTACCCAGGTATGAATTTACTTTAAAGTTCAAACATAAATTTAATCATCATTTATCATTAATTTCACACACTTATTTTATTACATAAAATTACTAACGAAGGAGAGTTATTTTTTCTTATAAACAAGAATTACAAGCTTAAATTATGTTTAATTGTATTTGATTAAACACTGGTGTTACAGAAACTTTTAATGATGCGTCTATCAAGTTTAAACCATATTTTCCTTTATCGTCTGCCTCCTCTCCTTTTTCTCTCTTGCGGCATCCCAGGTGCGTGGTTTTTTTTTATGCTTACCGTTTAAACTTTGTTTAGTCTTTCATCGATTATCTTCTGGTTCAACTGATTAAAATTTGCTTTCTTTGTGTTGCGTTTTAGTACAATTTTGTTCCTTTCTTGGGGTAACGTAGTAACACATTCTCCATTTGCTAGCTGCCTGCCAGAAAAAGTGGCGTCTAGTGAATTTCTTTTGATCATTTCAACCCAAAAACGACCCTGGGTCATTGCCTAGTTATCGTTTCACCGTGATTTTTTCCTCTTAATGGAACTAAGCAACAACCCAGGTTTGGTTTTGGGTTGAAAAGATCCATAAGAAATTCAAAAGACGCAACCTTTTTTTTTTTGGGAAACTAACAAAAGGAGATTATGCTACTAGGCTATCCAAAGACGGGAACAAAACTACACTAAAACACAACCACTGGATAAGACGTCGGTTAATGTATATACCGACGTCTATAGTACCTTTTAGATGTCGGTTATTGCTCAGACTGACGTCTATATAATGACTTTAGATGTCCAGTTAGTCCTACTCCCGACGTCCAGTTAGTCCTACACCCAACGTCCAGTTAGTCCTACACCCGACGTCCAGTTAGTCCTACACCCGACGTCCAGTTAGTCCTAGACGTCGGTTATATTCATGTCCGACGTCCCATTGACGTCACCGAAAATAACATCGGTTCTTTTATAAACATTAAAAGTTCAAAATAACCGACGTTATCAACGTTTTTGCACTAGTGTGTATATAATGAGATGTTGATATTTTAAAAATCTTAAAAAATATTAAAATACACAATTCAACAATATTTTATCTGTTTTCACACAAACTAACATACACAAAAAAAAAAAAATAACGAAAAAAAACTTATTTTTAAATCTATATAAAACTCAATATTTTTAATTTTAATCGTTTATTTTCTACGTTGCACAAACCATAACCATAACCATAACATGCTTTAGTTTGATCTCTTTTCTTTTGATATTATATCTATGCACTATTTCTTGTTTGAATTTGCAATTTATCATTGTAATATATATATATATATATATATATATATATATATATATATATAT
>NW_014543115.1:980686-983489 GCF_000741045.1 Vigna radiata var. radiata | reverse complement strand
ATATATATATATATATATATATATATATATATATATATATATGTATTTATTTATTTATTTATTTATTTATTTTTGTGAGTTATATCTTCAAAGTAGTTAGGGCATAGCAGGCTTCAAAGTTACTCAAACTTAAGAATCAAAATTCAACCTTACAAATTGATTTGCACCAAATAAATAAGTTAAACTTAAATTTAAAGTTTAGCTTCAGTTGACCTATTTCCATTTTAAATACCCATTTCTTTATTGAAGTTTTTAAATAGATCTATTATATTTAAGTATTGATTTTATATCAACAAATATATATAATTCAAGACTTAAATATTTTTCATTCTTATTACTTTTTTTTCTTTAAGTTATATATATATATATATATATATATATTGGATTTTAGTTTTCATAAATTGTTCTTTTTGTTGCTCTATTTTTTTTTTTTGGTTTTGACTTGCAGGACACGTCACATTATACATTGAGTGTAGATTTGTCATTTGGCGTTTTCTACTGACGTAATAATATATTTTTTTTTTTATGAAAATGAGGTTAAAACTTTATTAACATGTATTGATATATGTGATTTTGGGTCGTATGATAGTACCATTTATCGAATAAATTGGATGATATAGGTCTTAGTAGATTGTGTATCTTTGGGCATTCAAAGACTAAGGTTCTGATTAAATTAGAAATTACTCCTCACCATGATTAATCCTTACTATACCAATTAGGGGAAATAAAAGCATTGTCGCACACTTATATTCGCATTTTTTAAGTTTTAAGAAAATTATAAGGAATAAGTAAAGTACGGTGTAAACTATAAATATGATAAAGAAAAAATAATAAAGTTTATGTTAGTTTTAAAATAGAGGTTACGAGTAAAATTATTTAACAATAATCATATTATAAATGATAAAATTGAAATATGAAATGTGTATACAAAAAAGAACAATTCTTTTCATATATAGGTATAAATAACAAAAAATATTAGTGAGATGATATTTTTTGACGTCTACAACTTCTTTTTATGAAGAAGTAATCATAAAAAGAAGTAATCATTTAAATTGTAGACGTTAAAAAATATCATCTCACTAAAATATATTTTTTTTTTAGAGTTAAATATGTTTTTAGTCTTTTAAATATTACACGATTTTGATACGATTTTGATTTTAGTCTCTACTCAAAACTCCGATGACTTTTAGTCCTCAAAGTTTTGAAACTCTTACTATTAATTCTTAAAATTAGACGACATTAAATTTTAATATGAGATGGCTAACGGTGAAGCCACGTGTGTGTGTCACTTTTTTTTTTTTCTCTAAAACATTTACCACGTTTGCCAAACCTTTCCTTCTTCTCCTCCAATTAATCCAAACGTCTGCTCATCACAACCATCACTGTTCCGTCTCCTAAGTCTCCATTTTCATCCATTTGGGGTTTCCCATAATGCATATTGAGATCATGCAAGAGGACAACCCATATCTCACCGCTCCTCTGTTGTCTCCTCTGCCTCCCACCAGTGGTGGCCTATGGGCTGAGGCTCTCATCAATGGTTTCAAGACAAATAAAAGGAAGGCTTAATACTCCTTATGGTTCCTATTTTCATCAAGTGTGTTCGTTTTGGTTTCCGTTTTTTTTTTCTGTTCAATGATGTCCTAAAGAATGTAAATTTTGTTTAATTTGGTCCTTTTTGCAAATGTCATTTAAATCGTTAACGACAGACAATCCAGGTGTTCACAACAGTGTTGAGATGACATTTAACTACTGTCACGTCACCATCTTCTTCAACCTTCAGCCCATCGAAACCTACCGCCACCAAACCCTAACACCACCGCCGCCACAGAGATCATCCAAAGTCACCATGCCGCCGTGAAGTCGCACCCGCAGAGAACCATGGCAGCCATCACACGCAACCTCCATGGCCACCACCATCAAAGTAGCAATCTCTCCCAAATCACGAAACCCTAATCTCGAACTCCATTCGAATCTTCATTCTCGTGCATCAGCCATGAATCATCCAAATCGAGAGCTTCATCGTTAGCGCGAAAATCATTGTCGCTGTCTTGCAAAGCTCCAGGGCCATAATCTTCTCCAACCTACAGAGAACCACAACGAAATCCAGAAAAATCCCAAATCAAAGAAACCTAGAATCGCATCGTTGCTCGCCTCTACCGGCCACCATGAGTGCTTTCTTACACAACTAGGTTCGTCTTCTTCATGCTACCATCAGCCGCACAATTCGCGAAATCATCCTCCATTGAAGCAAAGCGAGCAGTGTTTTTCTTCTTCTCGGGGCACAGGTGCAGGTTTCCCCCAAATAAAGAACCCTAATTTTGGGGTGGGGCTGAAGACTCTACTTTTGGTGACATGGCAGTAGTTAAATGTCATCTCAACACAGTTGTGCACACCTAGACTGTCTGCCGTTAACGATTTAAAAGGTGTTTGCAAAAAGGATCAAATTGAAGAAATTTTACACTCTTTAAGACAACATTGAACAGAAAAAAAAAAACGGGACCAAAATGAACAACTTGACGAAAATAGGGACCATCAGGGGCATTAAGCCTAAAAGGAAAAAGTTCATTGCTTTATGATGAATTGAATTGTGTGAGTTAAATTGAATATTTTTGAGTTTGGAATTAGAGCATGTGAGTTGGAATTAGGGGTGGGAAAGGGTAAGAGGATGACTGGGGATGGGAGTGTTGCAGACCCAACTTGGGAGTTGGAATATATATATATATATATATATATATATATATATATATATATATATATATATATATATATATATATATATATATATATATATATATATGGGGTT
>NW_014543115.1:973474-979846 GCF_000741045.1 Vigna radiata var. radiata | reverse complement strand
ATACCGTAAACTCCCTGCAGACTCCGATTTTGAAGCACAAGACATCCATCGAGAGAGATTTGCTAAAAGATTGGTTAAATTCAAACATAATCATAAGCAACTCTTAGATCTTCAATATTTCCTTTGAGTACAAATTTAAGACATGGGCCTGGGGAAGAAGTAATCATATACTATTCATCAGTCTTTCTCAGACTGATCTTGAACTTCCCTTTTCCACTTTATTATTCCTTTTCAGAATTGGAAATTTCATAGTTGTTGCGAGATCAATATTTTCCAACAAGCTAAAAATCCAAACTCACGGGAATAATGAGATTTCTTTTTTCTTATTTAAATTGGAATGACGAGAAATGATTGGAAGTAGGACATTCATGTCAAGGAATCTAAATATGTAATTTTAGTGCATAAAAAGTATATATCTAAAGAAAATTGACGCAGAAGATGATGATTTTACTGGTGTTTGATGAGTCCCAAGCCTGTATTAATAAAAACTGGCACACCATCCCATCGTGCATTGTCAATGTATGGTGCAACAGCAAAATAAGTAGGTGTCAGACCATTTAAGCTTTGAATATTTTTAGCTGAATTTCTCAACCTAGGATAAAAATGGATCTTAGTTATGAATTAGATATAATTCAAGTTTGGATTGAATTCAAGCTTCTTCTCTCATTGAATGATTAGTTCCATTTTTAATGCTTTTTTGAACATGCCCTATATGAAGTAATTGGATGATCACCTTTTCATTTCGAATATCTTCTCCATCAAGGCTTACTGGTGGTTCTATGGCAAGCAATGCAATTGTTTGGAAAATGTGACTATGAACAATATCACGGATAATCCCATAGCCACTGAAATATCTACATAGGTAATAGAGGACCAAGTAGAATTATATAATAAACATCTACTGGTGGAGGAAAAAGTTGTTCATGATAACCGCTTCACCGTTTTTTTTCAGCTTATTTCTTACTGTCTTTTTCCTTTATATATATCTCCTTCCATTTTGTACCTAATACTGTTAAAAAATCAATAATACTTCTCTTCCTTCTCTGGCTTTTCTGGCTTTTCTTTCCTTTCTTCTTTCTCTCCAAACCTTTCTTTTCTTTATCTTGTTTCAATTCTATGATGGTTTCAGAAGAAATCTCTGCTGCTCTCTGATTTCTGCACCATGACCAATGCTGATACACAATCTCTTATCCAAGATCCTACACATTCGTACCTTTATCTCCACCCTAATGAGAATCCCACAATTTTACTTGTCTCACCTGTCCTCAATACAACAAACTACCATTCATGGAGCAGATCCTTCATAACGACTCTTTCTGCCAAGAAAAAAGGTGGAGTTCCTTCTTGGATCTGCCATTCAACCCGCCAAAACTGATGCTTCTTTTTCTGCTTGGTTTCGCAGCAACAGTATGGTTGTTTCATGGATGCTGCATTCTGTTTCTCCCTCCATTCGAGAAAGCATTATATGGATGGATAACGCTATCGACATATGGAATGATCTTAAAAACCGTTTTGCCCAGGGTGATCTTGCAAGAATCTCGACTCTACAAATGGAAGCCGCCACCATGTCCCAAGGTGAGCTTTTTGTCACTGAGTTCTTCACAAAACTGTAGATTATTTGGGATGAGCTTGACAGTTTCCGTCCAGACCCCATTTGTGTTTGCAAGACTAAATGCTCTTGCACTGTTTCTGCTATTCTTTCTCAATGAAAACATGAAGATTGTGCCATGCAGCTTCTACGAGGTTTGAAGGACCACTATACAAATATACAATCACATATTCTTCTTCTTGATCCCATTCCTCCAATTTCCATAATCTTTTCTCTTATTATTCAACAAGAACGTCAATTCATGACGGACCATGTTACTGCCTCTGTGAAAACAACTTCTTTGTCTAATTTTTCTCCCACAAATGCTTCCACCTTTGTCACCTGCACTTATTGTAATAAAGTTGGTCATCAAGAAAGTACCTGTTTTAATAAACATGGTTTTCCTACTCAAGATCACCGGAATTTCAAAAACACAAATACCAACCCTCGTAAGATTTGCACCTATTGCCACAAAACTGGCCATACCATAGATATCTGTTTCAAGAAACACGACTATCAACCTGGCCAAATTAATAGTTGCTATTTCATCTACTGACGTTGGTAATCAACCAAAAAACTTGGATCAAGAATGCTCTTCTGCCGAGACTATCCAACTTACGCCCCAACAATATCAAATTCTTGTAGAGCTGTTCAAACAATCTGCATCAAATCCTTCCAATGTCCGTATTAACCAAGTTGGCACAGTCTTTGCAAACAGTTCTCCAGGTAATATTGTTTCGATTTCTCATGTCCATTCTGGTAATATTTGGTTATTAGATTCTGGTGCCACTGATCACGTTTGTATCTCTTTAAAATTTTTTACTTCTTATCAACAATTTACTCCTATTCCAATAACATTGCCAAATGGAAAAATAATGCATGCCCATTACAAGGGTACTGTTAGAGTCAACACTAAACTCTATCTTTCTAATGTATTATATGTTCCTGACTTTTCATTCAATCTTATCTCTGTTTCACAATTTATAGCCACACTTAACTGTCAACTAATTTTTTCCCCTTCTGGCTGCATTGTGCAGGACATACAAAGTCAAGAGAAGATTGGTTTGATTAGACAACATAATGGCTTATATTTTTTGACTCCTTTGCTTGTACACTTGACAATAATATTAGCCCTGTAATTTGTTCTGTTAAGCATCCAAATCTATGGCATGCTCGTCTTGGACACTTATCTCATGCTAGGTTACAGTTTTTGCAAAACAAACACACCTACATACAAATTGATGATAATCAACATCCCTGCGATGCGTGCCATCGGGCCAAACAAAAGAAACTTCCTTATACTACTAGCACTTCTCATTCTTTGTGTTTATTTGATTTACTACATATTGACATATGGGGTCCCAGTATTGTTTCAATGAATGGTTTTAAATATTTGCTAACTATCATGGATGATTTCTTGCGTTACACTTGGATAATACCTATGCTAGATAAGTCTTCTGTCAAAACTCATATAATCAAATTTCTTTGTTATGTAGAAAATCAATTCAATTACAAAGTTAAAACTATACGCACTGACAATGGTGTTGAATTCATTATGAATGATCTTTTCTCAAGTAAAGGCATTAATCACCAAACTACATGTGTGGAAACACCTGAACAGAATGGGGTGGTTGAACGCAAACATCAACACATCCTAAACATCACTCGTGCATTACTTTTTCACTCACATTTGCCAACTGCTTTCTGGTGTTATGCAACTCAGCATGCTGTTTTTCTGATAAACCAAATGCCTACACCTGTCCTACAAAATGCCACTCCTCACGAACGGTTACATGGATCTCCCTGTGATCTCTCCATATTACGCGTATTTGGCTGTCTCTACTATGCCAATACTATTACTGCTCACAGAAAAAAATTTGATGATTGTGCTGTCCCTAGTATTTTCTTAGGTTTTAAACAGCACACAAAAGGTTACCTTTTTCTAAATCTCAAAAATCACAAGGTGGAAATATCCCGTAATGTTATTTTCCATGAAAACCTTTTTCCTTATTACTATACTCACCAAACTGACAATTCTTTATCTTTACCTCTGCCCACTCATTATACAAATAACTATGATGATCTTTTACCGCATACTCATATTTTGCCTTTTGATACTAACATTAATGATGCAGCTCATAGCAACACGCACTATATCACGCAACTTGATGGCACCGATCGTGACACTTCCAATAGCATAAGAAGATCTTTTACTGACACTGTTCATAGAAAATCCACTGATATAACGCAAATTGATGGCACCAATACTGACACTTATGCTAGCACACGCAGATCTTCTAGACAGCGTAAGGTTCCTACTTACCTAAAAGATTTTCAAACTAACAGTATTGTCTGTTATCCCATTAGCAATTACATCAGCTATGATCGACTCTCTACTCATTTCAAGCATCTTATCTTGTCTATTTCATCCAATATTGAGCCAACTTGTTATACTGCTGCTTCAAAACAACCCCAATGGGTAGCTGCTATGCGTGCAGAGCTCGATGCCCTACAGGCTAATAACACTTGGGAGCTAACAACCTTACCTCCTAACAAAACAGCTATTAGTTGTCGTTGGGTTTATAAAATCAAATACAAGTTAGATGGGTCTGTCGAACGATACAAAACACGTCTGGTTGCGAAAGGATATAACCAGATTGAAGGGCAAGGTTATTTAGATACTTTCGCACCTATCGCCAAACTCACTACTGTTCGGCTTCTCCTTGCTATAGTTGCATCCCATTGCTGGTCACTCAAACAATTAGATGTTAACAACACTTTCTTACACGACAACCTTCATGAAGATGTTTACATGAAAATTCCTCCTAGCCTTATCACTTCAACCAAAAATCAGGTATGTAAACTCCAACGCTCTTTATATGGTTTAAAGCAGGTTGGCCGCCAATGGTATGTCAAGCTTCATCATTTCTTACTTTCACACAATTATACTTGTTCTACCTTTGACCATTCTCTTTTTCTGAAACATGATAATAATCACACCACGGCATTGCTAATCTATGTTAATGATATAATCATAACTGGAAATGATGATGGAGAGATTCACCGCGTCACTGACCTCCTTCACTCTACCTTTTGCATAAAGAATCTTGGTGATCTAACTTACTTCCTCGGTCTTGAAGTTGCCCGCAACTCCAAAGGAATACACCTTAGCCAGCGTAAATATGTCCTGGACCTCCTTATTGAAACTAGCTTCCTTGATAGCTCCCTTGTTCCTACTCCAATGGTTCCCAAACAATCTAATACACATAGCAATCATTGGAAAACTCATATACCTCATAACCACCCGTCCGGACATTACTTTTGCAGTCAATCAGCTCAGTCAGTTCATGACTGCTCCTACAACTGNACACCAACAAGCTACTACTCGGATACTACTCTACCTCAAGGGAACCCCTGGTGTTGGTATTCATCTTCCACGCAACTCCACTGCTCAACTTAAAGCCTTTTGTGACTCTGATTGGGCCACCTGCCCTGCTACTCGCCGTTTGGTCATTGGTTTCACTATCTATTTCGGAAACTCTTTCATTTCATGGCGCTCAAAGAAACAACCGACTGTCTCTCGTAGCTCTTCTGAGTCTGAATACCGATCCCTAGCCAGCACTGTGTGTGAACTTCAGTGGCTCACTTATCTGCTTCATGATCTCCAAATTGCTTATACATCTCCTGCTCTCATCTACTGTGACAGTCAATCTGCAATCCGAATTGCCTCTAACCAGGTTTTCCATGAACGCACAAAGCATATCGACATTGATTGTCACATTGCTCGTGAAAAAGTTGCAGCAGGACTGATCAAATTACTTCCCATCTCAACAACCATGCAAATAGCTGACATATTAACAAAGCCATTACCTCCTCCCAATTTTCAACTTCTTCGTTCCAAGCTGGGTCTTCAAAATATTTACGCCCAGCTTGAGGGGGGCTGATAACCGCTTCACCGCTTCACCACTTCTTTTCTGCTTATTCTTTACTGCCTTTTTCCTGTATATATATATATATATATATATATATATATATATATATATATATATATCTCTTTCCATTTTGTACCTAATATTGTCAGAAAATCAATAATACTTTTCTTCCTTCTCTGGCTTCTCTGGCTTTTCTTTCCTTTCTTCTTTTTCTCCAAACCTTTCTTTTCTTTATCCTGTTTCAATTCTGTGACATGTGTCGCAACTGGAAAATCGCGACGGGACGACGACGATCCAAAAAAGAGAAAATAATTTGAAAAATAGTTTTGGAGTCGCCACCATAGTTTATTATGGAAAACTACGGANAAACCATAAAATGATAAAGCGTGGTCCACGAAAACCAAAGATTGGATTCGGGAGTCGGTTACGTGTGGGGAAGGTGTCAGCACCCCCACAACGCCTGCCCTAAGGCAGTACCTTTAACTAAACACGCGAATTTGATGTGGTTTGCAAAATGTTTAATTTCCCCTAAAATAAAATTTTAAAGAAAACAAAATATTTTTTGTGTTTTTTGTGCCCGACAAGGATTGACCTTGCTCCTACGTATTCTCAGTTGGACTGAGAAATCAGGGTTACGTAGTTCTTTCTAAAAGGTTGATTGTTTGTTTGAAAAAGGGTATTTTGGGTTTTTGAAGATTTTGTATTTTTTTGTATTTTTATATAGAAAGAGAAAAGGTTTTTAACACAAGGCCTACGCGAGCGGTCGCACGTGCGCTTAAACCCTTTCAAAACATTTTTAATTGATTTTTAATTTTTGAAAGAAAAGGGAAAAGGTTTTCAGCACAAGGCCTA
>NW_014543115.1:963264-973149 GCF_000741045.1 Vigna radiata var. radiata | reverse complement strand
ATTTTTAATTTTTAAAAGAAAAGGGAAAAGGTTTTCAGCACAAGGCCTACGCGAGCGGTCGCACGTGTGCTTAAACCCTTTTAAAATATTTTTATTTGATTTTTAATTTTTTAAAAGAAAAGGGAAAAGATTTTCAGCACAAGGCCTACGCGAGCGGTCGCACGTGTGCTTAAATCTTTTCAAAATATTTTTATTTGTTTTTTTTTTATTTATTTATTTATTACTTTTTATAACAAATGAATATAACAAACAAATAATAACACAAAAGTCAAACAAAAATAATAATAAAAGCAAAGACAAAAAAAATAAAACAATCCAACAAGCCCAATAAAAGTGAGGTGCAGAAATTAAAAAAAACAGGGGTGCACAACAAGGTTGAGACTACCAGGGGTGTAATTGTAAAGTTGGGGGGTGCCACTGGATATTCGCTGGTCAGGCTTAAGGCCTCTTTGTTTGCAGAAAGAGATGGGGGTGCGAACAGAGTTGTGAGTGGTGACAGGAGGAGAGGGCGCGCCCAATAGCCAGGCCCAAAGCCCTTTTTCTTCTTTTGTTTGCAGGGAGTGCGAANNGGAAAAAGAGGGTGTGCAAAGAAGTAGTAATAATAAAATAAAAACAAAAACCAACTAAAATAAAAAAGTAAAAAATATAATATATAAAAACAAACAGAAAATAAAAAAAATAAAAAAAATAAAATAAAAAAAAAGTATGGGCCCAGATCCAGGTCCAGTATCCCCATTTGACCTAGGAACCCTAGGGGTTCAAACTCATCCCCCTTCATTCTGCACTCTCAGACTCAAACACCAAAGGCGGCCTCTCTGCGTCTCTCTCTCCCTCGCGCAACTCAGAGTCAGCCACCGTCTTCACCCAGTACCGGCGTCGCCGGCGACAGTAGATGCCGCCGGAACCACAGTCGGCCCCAACGCCAACGTCCAATCTCCTCCCTCATCCCCTTTCGCGCGTGAGAAGGACGAAACCCTCGCCGTCGACNTGAGCCGCCACCGCTATCAACCACCGGAGTCGTCGTTCGACCAACTTGGTCCGCTGCGTCGCCGNCGACCATTGCTACCACCCGGTCAGCCACCGCAGGCTGCGGCGACCTCGCCAGTTCCCCTTCTCTGCTCGATGCGCCTCCATGCCTCCATCTGCAACTGCGAGCCACCGTCACAGGAAAACGTCGCCGGCGACCACATCAACAGCGTCGCCATTAACTACGCGTGCCGCCGCTCCCCTTCGACAACCATCGCACCACCAATGCCATCGCGAGCCGCCGTCACGGGAACAACAAACCTTCGTCGGCCAACCACTGAGTAACCACCACACCCCGGAATTCAACACAAACTCTAGTCGTCGCAGCCGCAACAATCACCACGCGAACCTCCCCTTTTTTTTTACTATTTCTTTGATTTCAGATTTGGGGTGCAATGAGTGTGGTTCGGTAATGATGGGAAAGGCTAGAACCATGAATGGGGCTGGAAAAAATTTGCAGACTCTTTGTTCTTGGTTGTTGGTTCCGTGATTGTGTGTTGGGAATTGGTTTTGAGGGACCGTTTTAGGTGATCTTGGATTTGTGTTGTTGGAGTCAACAGCTTACCATAGTATTGATTGGTTTGAGTTGGGTGTGTTTTTCTTGATGGGATGAATGTGATTTAGAAATCAAATGGAAAAGGCGAAAGAGTTTGGGTTTGACGATGGTAATAGAGCTAGAATAAATTGTTCTGTGTTGTAGTGTATGAAGGTGATATTATAGAGGTAGGAGATAGGCAGAGGCGTGGAGGACATAATTTTACTATCTGGTTTGTGGTTGCAGTGACTGATTGAGTATGTTTGAGGTTGGTTCCTTTTTTTTTTGTAGGGAAATGGCGTGTAACAGAAATCAAGGTTGATAGGGGGTTCGGTTAAGCCATTTCCATTTTGGTAATGTANAAAATGAAGAGAATGGGAGTTCATATACCAGGCCAAACATGATTCAACCATTCACAATACAACATGCATTACAAACGACTCTTTGAGCAAGAGAGGGAGTTACTTACCTCTCGGGTTTCTACTGTTGCTTGGCCTCTCGAGTTGCAGCGATTCCAGCAATGAAGTTGACGCTGACTGGAAGCGTAGTGGAGGCCGAGGAGAAGAATTCGAAATCAAGTTTCTGTCAAAATGCCAGAGGTAGTGAGTGAATGAATGGGTCACGGGTTGTAGCTGTGGGTGCGTGTTGAGTGATGAGGAGAGAAGGATCCTGGTGAATCTGTTTTCGGTTAGAGGTGATATGGTCAGTCCGAGAGGAATTGTTTGTTGTCCCTCTTCCCTCCATCAACATTCTCTTTTTTTTTCTTTTCTTTTTCATCATTTTTCGTTTTTTTTTTCTTTTTTTCTTTTCTTTCTTTTTTTCGAAATAATAAAAATCAAACAAAAATAAAATTAAATCCAAATAATAAAATAAAATAAAAACTAAATCCAATAGTAAAATAAAAATAAAAATAAAAATGAAAATGAAAATAAAATAAAACAAAAGGTAAAAGAGTCCTATTATTTAGTCACCCGGACGAAATTAGGTGTTGACAACATGCATATTCAATACAGAATAATGCATCGCACTATGTTTACTCAAATGACACCATGGTCACGAAGATCACCTTCCTGGATAGTTGCTTAATGTAATTTAAAATCTAGTGCATAAAGATTTTCAATTAAATTTCTCCTTTAAAATATTTGCACTGAATTTTACTACCGTAAACTTCTTGCAGACTCCGATTTTGAAGCACAATACATCCATCGAGAGAGATTCGCTAAACCCACAATTCCACCTTTTCCGATAGCCAGAAATTAAAACGGGGTACAAAGAAAGAAACAAAATCACACGCCGTTAAACCAAAATACAGAGCGAGCGAGCGAGCGAATGATTTTCGATTTCTTTCCCTTATTTAATGCATCAGAAGAAATCAGAGGCTCAGATCAGAAAAGAAAGCGTAGGCGTCTCTTCCTATTTCAATCCTTCGCTGCCCCTTCTATATCAGAAGAACCCTAATTATTTTGAAGGAACAAAAATCCTTAATCTGATACAGAGAAGAGAGATACGTGCCACACACTTAACATTGAAGTGACATCACAGGTGGACTCGTCATTTGCCACATCAAACAAAAATTAACCTCGTCAAATTTTAAGGACTAATAATAAGAGTTTCAAAATTATGAGACCTAAAAGTCATCAAAGTTTTAAATAGAAACTAAAACCAAAATCATACTATACTTAAAGACAAAAAAACATATTTAACCCATGTAATAAAAAAAATTATTCGTCATATATAAACGAAATTAATTATCCTAATTGTTATTCAGTTGGTGATTGAGGGGGAAATTAATAGAGAGACTTTAATATTATTTTCACCTCTTAACTATTTATTATTGCAATTAAGACTTATTAACAAAGAAAAAGTAATTGATTTAAATTTTGTGAAGAAGATTTTTTATATACTAAATTATAATTTTTTGGTACGCTACTTATGATCTAAAAAAAATATAAAATTAATATTTCATTTTAATAACATAATACTATTAAAATAATACTATTAAAATAAAATATTTCATAATAAATATTCAGAAACATGCAATATAAGGTATAACATATACTAGCACTGTCAATTAAAAGATATAATTATAATAATATAATGTATTAAAGCTATACTCCAAACTATAAAACTTAAGGTCTTATAGCGTATGATGGTTCATACTGTTGTTTCCCCATCCTTTAGAGGTATCCTTACATCTACATTTTCATATGCTCACACTAAAATTGTGATTAAACATACATAAATAACACCAACAATAGAAAAGGGTAAGCTAATTTGTAAAAGAAACATCATATATCAATTAAACATGTTGCATTAACATACAAAGTAATCCAAATAGTTTTGAAGGAATAAACCACACAATTAAATATTCATCTAGACTCAATTATCCATAGATATGTACTGATATCAAACTCTTGGAAGTTTTGCACTTGTTGTGGCCTCTACTGCTCTGCAGAGTCATTGACAATGAGTTTCACCTGATCACATACAAGGTTAGTCCTCTCCCGTCATAAGGACCTTGGAATCGCCCTTAGACTAAGACCTCCTATTACTATCACCATATAACTCATTCTTCTCTATATGAGTCTGAAATGATTATTAAAGTGTTAGGATAATCTCAATTTCAGAATCTCTAGCTCAATTAATATACTAAATAAATTCAGAACAAATAATATTTCCTCCCTCAAAAACCCATACATCATTACCAAGTTAACATTACTTTATCCTTTTTAATCAATATCACCAATATGATAACCAAAATATCAAAAAACCATGAAAGATATCAAACAAAGATACACTCTTTTATGTAAACATCAAACCAAAACCACTAGTAGATACATAATATGTTAAGAAAAGATTGTCTAAAGAGAATAGACTATCTAGCATCTTAGTAGGATGCAGTACGGACAAGAATTTGACTATATGAGCACTCAATTCTACCAAAATGATTTCAACCACTGGTGGGAACCTCACTCATTCATGGATCAAAGCCAATTTGGGCAAGCTGCCTAGCAACAAATTACTCCACTCAAGGAGAACATAAATTTTGATGATGAATTTCTTCAGCAGATCACAGGTATGAATATGTCATTCATCAGACGTATTGAAGAGATGTGACAACGTGAGGAGTTACGAGAACGTCAAAGACAACAATATCGTCCTTCACTTGGAGAAGTAGAACGTCAAAGGCAACAATATTCTCCTACACTTGAAGAAAGAGAGAAGGAAGCTGAACAACGTCTTTGGCAAAAACTATCCTCTATGCTAAGAGAAACATTGGGGGAAGCTGAACAACGTTTATGGAAAGAACAACTCTCTATGCCATGAAAAACATTGGGGGAAGCTGAACAACATTGGCAGCAACCATCTCCATCAGAAAGTCGTGAAGAGACATTCCAACAAGTAATGAATAATATTATTTCCTTTTCAGAATGAGATGATTCAAGATGTAAAAGGAATGAGATAGAATTGGGTTGTGCGACTACATCTCTGAATGATTCTAAGGTTAGTACTGAAGTTAACCCTAGGAAGGAATGTCAAGCCACTATCTTTAAAGGTGATAAGATTGTTGATGAGAACAAAATAGAGATAGAGAGAGATGGAGAGGAAGAAGAAACAGAAAAGTTGAGTGAGGGGGATAAAAATGATGATAAGGAAAAAGCAGTGGTTGAGAGAAAAGAAAGAAAGAGAAAAATTGTGAAAATAAAGAAAGAAAGAAAAAAGAAAAAGAGAAAGGTGAGAGAGGAGAAAAGTGAGAAAAAAAGGAAGAGAGGAAAGAAGAAAAGATCATATGAAAAACCCCTTCATCATTCAAAAAAATATCATAGAAAGGAAAAGAAAGTCAAGTGCTTTATGGAGATCTTCAAGAAATTGGAGATTAAAGTTCCTATGATTGAAACATGGAAACATGTGATTGGTGTTCTCAACTTTATGAAGAAATTCAGCAAGAAGAAGAAAAAGAAAAGAATATCAAGTAAGGGGAGTCTCAACACCGACTGATGGGTATTTGAACTCTATCGGGTCAAGCTAGTGACATAAAAAGAGCGCTTACTAGGAGGCACCCTAGTGATCCAAGAACAATATTTTTGTAATTTAATTTTAAAATCTTGGTGATGTAACTATGAACAATTTCTAAATTTTTGTGTATTGGGTAGCATCTACTAAGGGATGCTAAAATTTTATATGTATCTATTGAAGGATACAGGTAAGTACACCTACTGAAAGGTGTTGGGAGGCACTTACTGATGAGTGCTAGACAGGTTTGGGTCAGGCTCGTGACGTTAAACAAGCACTACCTGAGAGGCAACCCAATTGATTATTTCTATTTTTAACTCTGTGTTAAGTGCATTGCATGTTTGAATGTTGCATTTGAGAGGGGAAAGGTATGTGATTGAAAAATTGAAGGTCGAAATTAAGTGCTACAGGGTGAGATTGCTCAAAAGCAAGCAAAGAAAAAAGGAAGAAAATTATCGCCAAACCGTTGAGCGGTTGCGGCCTATACCAGCTCGGTTTTTCTTAAAAGCTGAGCGGTTTTAAGTTTTGGCACTTTGAAACCTCTTCTTTGCAAGTCACCCAAGCGGTCTCCTTAAGCCCTATCACTTCTCTTTCACTTTCAAGAGCTTTCTAAAGAGATTTCCCCACTTTTCTCATCACCCACTCATAAAAATCCCACTTTTCTACCATTATCTTGTCAAAGTTTGGAGCTTTTTGTTGAGGGTTGTGCATTGGAGAGGGCATTCATCATCAATTAGAAGGAAGTCTAGCAAGCATCTTAAATCTCCACTCAAGTAAGTTGTGCAACTTCATTCTTAGGGTTTCTAATTGAAATTTGATGAAGAACATGCTTAGGAACATGATAAATTAGGGCTTTTGATTTCTATGCATGATTTGATGAAATAAAAATTGTTTGAACTAATTGAATTGCATGAATTTGGTTTGAAATTATGGATTTGGTGGAGATTAGGATTGTTGAAAGCAAGTTTTTGGAAAACCCAGTTGAAAACCGCTGAGTGGTCTACCTAACCGCTGAGCGGAATTCATTAGATTTAGGGTTTTTGATTTTGTTGATGCTTGGACGTTGAGGAGCCCTGTTTTTCCCTCAGTATTGGACTGTGTTTGTTCTGGAAATATAATTGATGATTTACTAACCTCTAAATGATAAATTTTTGTGATGTTATTGGATTTATTTGACATAGGAATGTCATCCTTAAGGAAAGTGAAGACAATGGGCAACAAGAGGAAGGAGCTAGAAAGGCCAAGGAGATTCTATTCCTTTAGGTTCCTTTCTAAAAAGCATGAGGAAGATTATGTGACTTTACAGGAGAGGCGTTTATTGATGGAGAGAAAGGCCATGTACATTCTAGATTTAGCTCTAGAGTTTGGACTGTAGATAGAGAGGCGAGGCTGGGAGAGATTGACCACCTATCCTGCACTAGCTAGCATTGAGCTGGTAAAGGAATTTTATGCCAATGCCTTGCCCAGAGGAGGATTATCAGCAGGGAGGTACATGAGCTACGTGAGGGGGCAGATCATCAAATACAACCCCGACACCATCAACAGCTTTCTCGGTACTGAGTGGCCAGGAGAGCAATGCAGGTATGCTGCTCTTATAGGCAAGTACAGGGATTATGAGGACATTGAGAGGGTGATGTGCATCCCTGGGAGACACTTTCAGAGGAACCCTAATGGAGCGCCAGTCAACTTAATTAGGGCGGATTTGACTCCCCTGGCGAAGTACTGGATGACATTCACTCATGCCAACATACAGCCATGCTCCCATGTCTTCGACATTACCATGCATCAGATTCTCTTCATCTACTGCATGCTGAGGCAAATGGATGTTAACGTTGGTGAGATCATAGCCAACGAGATTCAGGGTTGCGCTACTACTGTTAGTAGCAGGACACCGTTGGGATATCCGTCCCTGATTACTTACCTATGCCAGCAGGCTGGGGTGCACACTGCAGTTCCACCTTATGAGAGGCTGAGGAGGGCTATTGATGCCTCCTATTATCGTCAGTTTTGTGGAGATGACGAGCCAGCCGGAGCAGTTCCTAGGAGACGTCCTAAGAGAGCAGCAGTTCAACAAGAGGATGCACCTGCAAATGCACCTGTAGATGAGGGAGATGTATATGTCCATGATGGAGGCTAGGGTGGAGTCTCTCCGCAGAGGGCAGGTAGCTACTGCAAAGATGATTATAGGTTTGTATGACACGCCACCAGTGCACAGGTGGACTATGGATGAGTTCCATAGTACGATGGCTTGGCCTCAGGAGCAGGCACATGGCAGCGGGTCTGGAGCAGCTGGAGCACTAGGTAGAGATGAAGATGACCAGGAGGATGATGATTTTGAGGATGCACAGGAGGGTGATGAGTACGACTCAAATGAGGACATGGACTGATAGGGCATCTACTGATGGGTGTCAGCACTTGGACATGGATTTTTCTTTTTCTTTTGTACATTAGATTTGTAGAATAGGTTGAACTTTATTTTTGTGTCTATGCTTGGCTTGTACACTGGTTCTAATGATAGTTTGATGATGTTATTGCATGATTAGTTATTCGATGATGATTAAATGTGGTTGGTGATTGAGACTGTGTGCATGTTGATATCCAGGTGAATGGTTCACTAACTATGTGAACAGATGTGTGGTGAATTATGATTGTGATTATGATGCTAAGCAGAGTGTATGAATCATGTGTGAGAAAGCATGTTGTGTGAGGTATTGAGCTCCAGAGTTTTCATTGATATATGAACTGATCATAGGGAAGCATGAATGATATTGCCTGAGTCTTGATAATTGATTGAATTGCATGTTTATGTCATATGATCAAGGCCATGTTTGGAAGCCCTTACTTAGCCAAATTTTTGCCCAAAGTGATTAAAATGTTATATCCTTTCTGAACCTTAGCCTTAAACAGGATGAAAACCCTTATTTTGAATTAATTACCTTGAGTTGGGTTGAGAATAATTGAATGTATTGAAAAGGTTCAAGTTTGGGGTTGTTTGGGGAAAGTTAAAAGGCAAAAGAAAAGCATTGAGCTCAAGTGTTGAAAAAGAAAAATGCATGAGAAAAGAAAAAGAAGAAAAGAATAAGCATGAAAGATGAGCTCAATAAAAAGAAAAGGGAAGAAGTTGGGAATGAGTGAGATTGGTGAAAAGAGAGTTTGTACTTGAACTTTGAATGTTAAAATAGCTCATTTGACTCAAGGATTTTGTGATCTAGAAAAACCAATTTTGCTTGTTAGCCCAGCCTCATTACAAGCCTTGGAAAAGTCCTTGTGATGACCTTTGCATGTGAGAATGTTGATTGTTTTAGATGAAGGGCAATTTTGTTTTATGTGACATGCGAATAGTTGAGAGTGGAGTATCCTCTTAAACACTTGAGTGATTGAGTGAAACACTTGCTTGGTGAGAATTATTGAAATCCATGTTTACATTTATGTTTAGTAGATTGATCATTCATGAATAAAACATCTGTTGGAAAATATTTGATTATGTGAATTGAATTGGATTGAAAGCATGCATGCATCTTGATAGGATTCCACTGATAATCTGAATTGAATCATAACTTGTCATGAGGAAAATGAGTTTTGAAAATGTTGAACTATTTGATGAAGAAGTGGAAAGCCAAGTTTTGTCTTGTTTGCTTGAGGACAAGCAAAGTTCTAAGTTTCGGGTTGTGATAATGGTCTAAAAACCGTTATTTTCATGCTTAAATATGATATCAAAACACACTCTTTTGAATGAGATTAAAATAAAGTAAAACACTTAGTTGAGTCATGAGAGAGTCAAAAGTTGATTTTAGAGATATTATGCTTGTTTTTGCATTGTTTTGCAGGGTTTTGATGAGAATTGAAGATGGAAGTGAATTAGGACGGACTTAGACTCAAGAAGGATGAAGAAAAAGGAAGAAAAGAAGAGTCTATGCACCACTGAGCGGCCAGAGCGATTAAAGGCAAACCGCTCAGCGGTTAAACTGACCGCTGAGCGGTGGCGCAGCTAGAGGGAAACCGCTGAGCAGTTTAATTAGGCGCTGAGCGGTTATCTGTTTTTATTGGGCTTAGATTCTGTTATCTTTTTTGTTTATAAATAGACCCAGTGCGATTCAAATTGGAATCTTTTGGCAGTAGAGACATCCAGAGTAGTTCTACACACCTTGGAGAAGGTTCCTTGGATGCTTAGGCTCCAATCTACCAAATTTAGGGTTTATTCTTCCATTCTTTCATTATTTTTTATCTAGATTCACCATGTCCATGGTGAACTAAACCCTAGGTTGTTGGGGAACAATGTAATCTTTTGAAACTCTCTTATATCAAAATTC
>NW_014543115.1:939600-963134 GCF_000741045.1 Vigna radiata var. radiata | reverse complement strand
ATACGGAGACGTACAGTAATGTCATGAACTGTGGGGAATTCCTTGATTATGCTAATACCACCTAGAGATAGGGGTAGGACGATAAATTGTATTTTTCTTCCGTTTATCTTGCACTATTAGTTACTAGGGGAGCCTAGAGATAGCAAGCCAGTAATTAGTAATAGGCTCTTTTCGCCAAGAGATTGAGTTTAGGGTAGACTAAGAAAGTTTGCATGACAATATGATAAATAAGCGAAGTAGATAAGAATAGTAGATATAAGAGGGTGGATAAGATGAAATTGTAAACTCCAACAACTCCATTCATCCATAGTTTCTTCTAGCCAATTTATTCACTGCATTTTACATGTTTAATTTCGTCTTGCATACAAAACCTAAATTTAATTCTTTTCTCAAGTCTTATGCGATTGGTTTACATGAAATTTAAGGCCTAAGAGTCCTTTAGGAAACGATACTCGGACTTACCCGTTTTATACTACTTGATAACGATATGGTACACTTATATGAGATGGGTATGTTGTTGGGGGTTAGATTTCACCAAGTTCCCTCTCATGTATATAAGAATTCTTCTTTACGAATTAATGCCAACATGTCTCCCTAAATTACCTACCCCGATCCCTCATTGAATATGTTTGTCCCTAATTACCAGTTCATACAATTTCTAGCATTCCTAGTAAAAAGATGTGAAGAACAAGAGATTAAGACGACCAAGACTCATACCCTCATCCTTGAGAAATATAACCCTTAGTAGTAATTAATTAAGAACCTGTATTGAAAGGAACCTCGCGGCACTCATGCAATTCATAGATCATTTTGTTGTATAAGCAAGAATAAAAACAAATGAATTACTCTAACAATTAATGAAAAAACATATGATATTAAGAATTAATTCAAATACATGTGAGTTAACAAGGTTACATCATTCCCCAACAACAAATAGAAATTAGTTTCCCACAGACATGGGGGAACTCTATGAACAATGGAAGAAAGAATGAGAATGAAAGCCTAAGAATTGGGAAAAGAGTGTATTGCTATGCTCTTCTCTGCCAGGGATGCAAAACGTAGAGTCCCAAGGTCCTTTAAATAGTGTTAGAGGTGTGCGAAAATAGGGTCTGGTCCAAAAGAATCGAAACAGAGCAGAAACAAGACCCTATCCACGAGGCTAATTCAATAGACCACAGCAACAACCATCACCACTATGGCAACAAGTATCTGTTTTGAGTGACAGGACTAGCAGGTTGGAGGATATGTTCGAAATTTTTTTGCAAAAGCATGACTCCACCATAAAGAGCAATGAGGTTAGCTTCAAAAATTTGGAGATGCAGGAGGCTAATTCAATAGACCACAACAACAACCATCATCACTATGGCAACAAGTATCTATTTTGAGTGACAGGACTAGCAGGTTGGAGGATATGTTCGAATTTTTTTTGCAAAAGCATGACTCCACCATAAAGAGCAATGAGGTTAGCTTCAAAAATTTGGAGATGCAAATTAGTCAATTAGCGAAAGGGTTGGAGGAAAAAACAGAGAATCAATTTGGGGCTAATACTGAGGTTAATCCTAAAGAAGATTGAAAGGCCATAGTGAGTGTTGAGGAAATAGTGGAAGAGAAAAAAGAGAGTGTTGAGTTAGTAGGGAGAGAAGAAAAAGATGAGAAAATATGTGACGGGGAGTTGGAAAAAGAAGAAGATAAGAGGGTAGAGAAAAAATTGAAAAAGAGGAAAAAAGTAAAAAAGATGATAGTGTTCTTCCTTATCCAAAAGGGCATGAGAGAGTGGAAAGAAGATGTGAGCGCTTTAGAGAAATCTTCAATCAATTGGAGATTGAACAGATGCATGATAATTTTGTGATTGTGATTATGATGCTAAGCAGGGTATTTGTCTAAGATGTTTGGAATAGCTATTGATCTTATGAGTGAGGTTTTGAGCTCTAGAGTTCTTATTGACATGTTTGCTATCTGCTTGAAAGCATGAATGATTTTGCCTGAGTTTTTGTGATTGATTGAATAACATGTATATGTCATATGATCAAGGCCGTTTTTGAATAAGCCCTTTCTTAGCCAAAGAAAATGTTTGTTCCACATGAAAAGAACATTATATGTTCTACCCGTTTTGAACCTAAGCCTTAAACAGGAAACCCTTTTTGAAAATCTTTACCTTGAGTTAAGTTGAGAACTATTGTGTGGTATTGATAAAGGTTCAAGTTTAGCGTTGTAGGGAAAGCAAAGATGAAAGATTAGGCATTGAGCTAATGTGTTGAATGAAAAAAAATGAAAAAAATAGAAAAGATAGAAAATATGATATGAAAACAAAAGCTCAATGTGAAGAAAGGGGAAAGTTGGGAATGAGTGAGATTGGAAAAAAAAGAGTTGAGCTTGAAGTTGAATGTTTGAATGACTCTCTTGACTCAAGGATTTTGTGATCTAGAAAGACCAATTTTTCTTGTTAGTCCAACCACATTATAAGGCTTGAAAAGTCCTTGTAATGACATGTGTATGTGATGATTTTTTATTGTGGCAAATGAATGGCAATTTTGTTCTATGTGACATGTGGATAGTAGAGGGAAGGAGTGAACCTTTTGAAACACTTGAGTGATTGAGTGAAACACCTTGTCTGGTGAGGAATGATTCCATGAATCTGTGGTTATATCTGTACTTAGTTAATTGATCATTCATGAGAATAGCATCTATTGAAAATTATGTGATTATGAGATCACTATGATGAATTGATTTGAAGCATATGTGCATCTTGATTAAATTCTGTTGATGAGCAGATTTGAGTGGTGACTTGTCTGGAGATATTGGTTTGAAATAGGTTGAACCATTGTGATGATTTGTGGAAGACTAAGTTACATTTTGTTTACTTGAGGACAAGCAAAGTTCTAAGTTTGGTGTTGTGATAACAGTTCAAAAGTCGTTATTTTCATACTTAAAATTGATATTAAACACACCCTTTATGACTTAGAATTAGCTTGAAATCATGCAATTTGCTTAAGTTAGAGTATAAGAGAGTCAAATTAGGTTTCATTGGTTTTATGCTTGGTTTTCCATTGACTTGGCAGGATTTATCAGGAATTGAATGAAGTAAGTCAAGTAAGAGAAGAGTCGCAGCCACCGTTTGGCGGTTAAAGCACTGTCGGACGGTGTACTCCCTAGTGAATTCTCTGCCAGACACTTAAGCGGCACCGCTAAGGGGTGAAGTTGAGTATCGCACTCACCGTTGGGCGGTGGACTCTTCAGAGGATTCTCTGGCCAACGCTCAAGCAGCAGTGTTGAAGGGTGAACTTAAGTCACGCACCCACCGCTGGGCGGTGAACCCACCGTTGGGCGGTGTACTATTGGGCCTGGGCCAAAATTCTGTTATCTTTATAAGTTATAAATAGACCCAGACGAACCAGAAGGGGTATCTTTTGGCAGAAAGGGACACAGAAACACTCTCTTCACCCCTAAGATGCGGATTTTGAATGCGGGAGCTTGAACTTACCACATCCAGGGTTATCTTTTCCATACTTTTCATTCTTTTCATCTAGTTTCACCATGATTATGGTGAACTAAACCCCTTTGTTGTGGGGGGAAACGATGTAATCCTATTTGAAACTCTCATATATTGAAATTCTCACTTTATTCATATGCTTTCTTTATCAATTGTTAGAGTTTTTCCTTCATTATATTTGTTTGCTTTTGTTTAAGACATTATTCATTAGCATAATCTTTAATTCTATCTATATGGACACTATAGTTAGGTCTAGACATGAGGGAATTCTCTTGATAGCAATATTACCTAGACATAGGGATACGAGATCAATTGCCTTAAGCTTCTATGCGAATTGATGTAATGCATGATTAATTGCTAGGGAGACTAGACATAGTAAACTAGTAATTAGGAGTAGTCTCTTCTCACCAAGACATTGGAAGGAGGGTAATTTAGATAGTGGCATTAACATTGATAAAGTGGTAGAATTTTGTAGAATATGTAAATATATGAGAGTGGATTAGAATGAAATCAAAAACCCCCCAACAACACCATTCACTCATAGTTCAACTGTTAACTGATCAAATCTTTGCATGCATGTTTGTTTTCTGTTTTGCATTCAAAACCCTAATTTTCGTTTTATCAAGTCTTAAAAAATTGAGATATCACATGAACATGTAGGCCTAAGAGTCTCTAGGGAAACGATACTCGGACTTACCGTTTTATTATTACTTGATACGATTCAATACACTTGTTGAACCCTTAACAATCATACAACTAGAACAGAATCAAAACATGCAAAAATAAATCAATCAACCGGGTTGCCTCCCAAGTAGCGCTTGTTTAACGTCACGAGCCTAACCCAAACTCTTTCTAGCACCCATCAGTAGGTGCAAAACTTACCAGCACCCATCAGTAGGTGTACCTTCCCAACACCCATCAGTAGGTGCATAATCACCTAGCATCCCTCAGTAAATGCTACCCATTAAACAGTGTTCAACAATATTCAAAATTACATAACCAAAATAATTAAAGAAGAAAAGAAATAATGTTTGTAAATCACTGGGGTGCCTTCCAACAAGCACTTCTTTAACGTCATTAGCTTGACCCAATAAAGCTCAAGTCTCATCTTCAATGTTGATGCTTCTCTTTATTTCATCACACCAACTCATCAACTGCTTTTGGTCCACCTCTTTGACTCGCTATGGAGCTTCAATTTCTATCACTCAATTCCCTTTGAAAGCTTTCACAACCCATAACTTTTTCTTGAATCTCACAGGGGTCCCAAGCTTGAATTGCGCATCTTTAGAGTCATGATGAATTATTCCTCCTTTATTAACTTTCTCTTCTTCCTTAACCTGCATCAAAACACAATTTTTACCTTTGTTGACCGGTTTTGCAGATTTATGTCTAGCTACTGGTTCATCCTTCCATGCAGCTTTGTGACCAATCTTCTTCACTTCAATATGATTATCTTTGAAGACATCATAGATCACCTCCTCTTCTTGGTCCTTGATCATTATCAACCCATCATCTACATTGATGACTACTTTAGTCACTTTCATAAACGGCCTTCCAAGAATGATTGGAATCTAGTCATCCTCCTTCATCTCCATCACCATAAAGTCAACTAGAAATTCAAGTCTTCCCACTCAAACCACAATGTCCTCCACCATACCGAAAGGTTTTGTAAATGATGTTAGGAAACAGGTTGGCTTCGTTTTACACCAAGAGGAGGGGTGAATTGGTGTTAGTTCGAAAACAAATTTTTTTCGCAATCTTGATATGAAAATTCAAAGCTTTTGATCTTTCCTTGAAATACAATTAATGAAAATTTCGATACAGCGGAAAAATGTAGTTGACTGCTAGGAATATAAAGTCGACTGAAATAAAGAGTGCAGGGATAGAGAAAATCAAACATTGGTTTTTATACTGGTTCGGCCAACAATGCCTACATCCAGTGTCCTTCAAATCTTGGAAGCAAATGCACTATAATGGTTGCGGTTTTTACAACAAGGAATTTATAGAAGCACCACGCAAAAATATAAATCTCCTCTCTAACCCAAAACCAAATATAGCTGCACACAAAACCGAAATTGCAGCAAGAATCCCCTCTTCTACAATCTGAACCCACGCTGAACAATCCTCAACGTGTAACCAGCACTCTTCACAGGATGCCAAGCCTATCACAACATGCTTCACAGGTTGCCAAGCCTATCACAACACACTTCCCAGGTTGCCAAGCCTTCAATCAAATACAGCAGTCTTCACAGAATGCCAAGCATTCAAGATCAAACCAGAAGCACCTTCTTTGTGCAGATGTTGATAAAACAGTATGCGTAATTGACTCCTCAATCTGAATCTCTCTCAAGAAAGATCACCACGGTCTTCTTCGAGAATTCATGGAGAATTCTTGGAGCTTCCAAAACTGAGAAATAACTTTGAAACAGGACAATGAAAATGTTAGATCACAAAGTCATACAGAACAGATCGTGTTCTATTCTATTTATAGTTTTCCTGTCATTCTCAGTCGAATAGCCTACTAATCCAGATGACTATATTAAAATAGTTATAACAGGCAGTCAACATAGAGGCTCCTCAGTCAACCAATTTAATGCACATTCATTACAGTTGACCCAATCAGTCAATCCTAACTAACTTTTGAAAATATAGTCGTTGGAGCAAGTTGGCATAACAGAATTCCAAAAATAACAGCAACACAGTCGAATAGGTGTTCCACCATGTCGACTGACACTTTGAAAAACACTTTGAAATTCTTTTCAACTCAAAATCTCATCAAGCACATGTTCACAAAATTTGTACTAAGATTTTAGCTTAATCGAATCTATTACCAGTGTATTCGACTGAACCATATCTTTGTCACAACAAGTATAAGTTCATAAAAGTGTTTGCGAGCTTTTCTTCAGAAATGTGCAGAGGTAATCAAAATTTTTTTATCACATATTTCAATACAAGCATGTTCCAAACATGTAGCACATAATCAATCAAGGGAACATACAAGCAAATCAACAAAACATGTTCAACAAAATCATTGTACAAAACAATATTATATATCAGCTGAACATGTAACACAGGAACTAATGTACTATTATTAAGCAGTGTGTTGTCATCATCAAAAACTAGTTTGATATAGAGTTTGTGTTGTCAACAATCTCAAGAGATGATTCATCCGCCATTACCAAAGAAATCTTTATTGGTTTCAATCTAGGACCACCAATTTTCTTAAGCATAGATAGGGGCATCAAATTAATGCTTGACCCTAAATCAAGTAGGGCTTTCTCTATCTTCACACTCCCAATGGTTGATAACGGTTTAAAACACCGTTATTTGTGATGTGATTTTGATACTAAAAACACCCTTTTTCACTTAGAGACTTGCTTGGATTCATGCTTTTTGAATAAATTGTGTGAATAAGAGAGTTGAGGTTGATTTTAATGATTTTATGACTTATTCACCTTGTTTTGACAAAGATTAAGGAAATACTTGAAGAAGAGATGAAAGACCAAGAAGATGGAGCTCAAAAGGGGTCAAAAAGACACCAGAAGGAGGAAAAACATGCAGCCCGAGCAACCAGAGCCAAAGCTTGAGCGGTCAAAAATGACGTTAGCCGCCCGGGCGTCGGCCCTCACCGCCCGAGGGCGACCATTTTCAACGCCCAAGCCTTACATGAGCCTCAATTCATGCTTGGGCGGCCTCTTTCGACGCTTGAGCGACGGTTTCGGTGGATCGGGCCTTGTTTTAGCTCTGTTTTGATTCTTTTGGATCGGGCCTTGCTCTGGCACGCCTCTGACACTATTTAAAGGAACCTGGGGCTCTAGGTTTTCCATCCCTGGTAGAGAAGAGCATAGCAATACACTCTTAGCCAATTCTTAGTCTTTCCTTCTCATTCTTTCTTCCATTGTTCATAGTGTTTCCCCATGTCTATGGGGAAGTAATTTCTATTTGTTTTTGGGGAATGATGTATGAAGACTGGGTCAAGCTAGTGACGTTAAAGAAGCGCTTGCTGGGAGGCAACCCAGTTCTCTGAACTTTTACTTTTAATTGTTGTTTTTGTTTTTGTTTTAATTTTTGGTTTTGTTCTATTTTATTTTATTTTTTTGTGCTCTACTTGAATGAACTGAACTGCTTTGATTCAACTGTGCCTGTTTTGTGTGATGGGTTTCGTTTTATGAGATTCTAGTGTTTGATTGAAGTTGAGATGATGCATGATGTGCTATAAATGATGAATCCTAATTTGTGAGACAGGTGCTTGAGATAAAGTTTAATTGAGATACTGAGCAGAATGATTTTCTAAATTTTAGAACTTGTTATTTTTAAATAATTGTTATTACTTTGGAAGCATGAATGATTTTGACCAATTTTTTTGTGATTGAACTACTTGATTGCAAGTTCCATATGATCAAGGCCATCTTTTGCTATCCCTTATTCTGTTAGCCTTCACATAATTTTTGCCCACTGAAAAGAGAACAATTCTAACCTTTGAACCTTGAGCCTTATGCATGTCTTGAAAAACCTTTTTGAAAAATCTTTACCTTGAGTTAAGTGGAGAACATTTGATGAGGTACTGATAAAGGTTCAAGTTTGGGGTTGCCAAGTAATAATCCACTTCTCTAGTCAGTGAGCAATCAAAAGAAAAGGCAAATGAAAAGCAAAGGCAAAAGAAAAGTTAGAAAAGAAAATTCAAAAAAAAAAAAAAGCTCACTGCAAGGGAAAGACTGGGAAAAAGAAAGAGAGTTAATCTTGAATGACAAATTCATAAATGTCTCTCTTAACTCAAGGAACTTTGCTGACTAGTAAAACCAATTTCCTTCTTAGCCTAGCCAAGTTACAAACCATGAAAAGCCCTTGTGATGATAACTTGCTTGCGAGAATGTTTGATTGTGGTTAAATGAGATTCAAAATTAATTTGTGTGACATTGTGATAGAAGAGAGAAACACCACATTATACACCTATGAGCTGAGTGATACACTTTTGAGTGCTTGAGTAATATGCTTTTGAGTGCTTGAATGACACACTTTCCTTGGTGAGGAATAGTTCTCTGAATTTTTGATTGCATCTTTGCTTGGTTGATTGATCATTCTTAAGGATAACACCTATTGGAAGTATTTGGGCATCACATTGACTTTGATTGAATTAAGGCATTTGCACATCTTGACTGAGATCTTCATGCTGAATTGATAAAAGTGATTCCTTGTTTTGAAAGAAAAAGTTTTTGAAAAAGGTTGAGTCATTGTAGTGATTGTTCTGAAAAGTTGAGTTAAATTTTGTTTGCTTGAGGACAAGCAAAGTTCTAAATTTAGAGTTGTGATAACGGTTTAAAACACTGTTGTTTGTGATGTGATTTTGATACTAAAAGCACCATTTTTCACTTAGAAACTTGCTTGGACTCATGCTTTTTGAATAAATTGTGTGAATAAGAGAGTTGAGGTTGATTTCAATCCCTTTTGTTGAAGTAGCGCGCCTCTTTCACCATGAGTTTCAATTTCATTAGCTGTCATATTTTTGTTGAGATTGTTGAATACACAATATCTATATCACTCTGGTTTTTTATGATGACAACACATTTTTAATAACACATGTATTGTTGATGTGTTATACGTTCTGTAGCTCATTGATTGATATCTTGTTGAACATGTTTTTGTGTTTATCTTGATATGTGAATGCACATTTACTGAGCTTGTATATGTTAAATCATATCTGGTTACATTACACATGTTTTGGAAGAAAAAAACCAAATGCACTTTTATGAACTTAAACTGTGTGGCAAAGCTGATAGTTAAAGTCGACTTTATTACTAATTGAATTGACTGTAACTGAAGACTTTGTACAAATTTTCGAATACAGTCCTATGTGAGATTTTGCATTGAAAAGAATTTCAAAATGAACTGTTGTGTTGAAGTTGACTATGTACGCCACACATTCGACTGTATTAGTTGTTTGATTTGGAATTTTGTTATGCTCATGAATAGTAACGACTATATTTTTAAAAGTTAGTTGAGCATTGAATGAAAGTCAACTGTAATGAATGAGGAATTAATTTGTTTGACTGGAATGCTACTATTTTTACTTATCTGTTATAACTGTCATAGGACAGTCGATTGAATTAGTAGCGTAATCGACTATAGGAGCGTTTCATTTATAGAAATCTATAAATAGATGAGACCTGAACATTTTCAGGGAACTTTTGAAAAACTAACACTTTCATATTTTATTTCAGATTGTTTCTCTATGATTAAGAGCTCCAAGAACTCATCAAGAAAACGGTGGTGATCTTTCTTTGAAGAGTTTCTGAAGGAGATTGATATTGCGCTTATTGCTTGATCAAAATCTGCATAATTGAGGTGTATCTTGGTTGATCAAGACTCGTGTTTGCATTTCGTGGTGTTTGTTGGACCTGTTATGACTACAGGGGTTGGACTCGTGGAGTCTAGTACACTTTGAGGATTTTTCAAAGTTTTGCTGTGTTGCTTGCCTATATTTTGGTTAGAGGGTTAGAGAGGTGTTTTATATTTTTGACGTGGAGGTCTCTATAAAAGCCGTGTTGTAAAAACCTTGACCATTATAGTGCATTTGCTTCTTGGTACTAGAAGGACACTGGATGTAGGCATTGAGGCCGAACCAGTATAACAACCTACATTTGAATTCTCTATCCCTACTCTTTTACATTCAGTCGACTTTAGATTTCACGTAGTCAACTTTGGTTTTTCGCTGCCCACAAATTTATGTTACTTGCAATTCAAGAAAGTTTGTAAAGTTTTATACTTATGTACAAGATTGCAAAAAGACTCTGATTGAAAACCCATCAATTCACCCCCTCTTTTGGTGTTAAAACGAAGTCTACCTATTTTCCAACAATTTTCTATCAACTGATAGGCTTCATATGCAGTCTTGCACTTGATGTTACCTCCAACTAAGGCATCTAGCATAAGCTTTTTTTGAGAGCTAAGACCTCCAAGGAACAATAGGACTACTGCAACTTCATAAAAACTGTGCTTAGGTGTCTTTCTCAGCAAGCTTCTATATCTATCCCACGCTTGGCCTAGGGTTTCCTCCATGTCTTGCCTGAAAGAAGAAATTTCCTGTTTACCTTTGTTGATTTTGGATTGTGGAAAGTACTTGTTCAGAAATTTAGACACCACAGCCTCCCATGTAGCAAAGCTATCCTCCCGGAAAGAGTTCAACCATAACTTAGCATTGTCACCCAATGAGAAAGGAAACAAGCTAAGTTTAGTCGCCTCATCCATTAAATTGGCTATTCTTCACCAATTGTATCAACGCTAGTTTCACCTCCATGTTCAATGCATTGACCCTTGGCCTTGCAATGCTATTAAAACGATGAGGGCTAACAACAATGGTGTGATCTGCCAGAGTACGTCTCCTAGGATTCTCCTCCTCAACCATCTCCAATGTGCTCGGGTTAGATTCTTGTGGTGAGGGTTGTAACAATGTCTCCGATAAGGAAAAAGTTCTCTAGATGTTCGAATTCTCCTTCTACTTTGAGTTTCACTTAAGCCTTCAAGAAGATGTTCTGAATTTTTCTTGCTCCTAGTCCGAATTATATCATGCATACACAAGAAAACAAAACCCTAGAAAGCACTTTTTAGAAAAATAAAAATAAAAATAAAAAAATCAAGTCAAAATTAATCAATAAGCACATTACTAGAATAGTTAAATCATGAGTTCCCGGCAACGACGCCGAAAACTTGTTAAGACTCCGACAAGTGTACCAAATCGTATGAAGTAATATAAATGGTAAGACCGAGTATCGTTTCCCTAGAGACTCATTTGCCTAGACATTCATGTGATTTGTTGATTACTTAAGACTTGAATAACGAAAATTGGTGTTTATATTACTATTTATATTACTTGATACGATTCGGTACACTTGCCGGAGTCTTAACAACAACCCATTCAAAATGAAACACCCAATAGAAACAAAAGATAATTCAGTAGAGTATGCAGAGAAACATGAACTGTCCAACATACCAAGAGATTTAATAACTTGATCTGAGCATTCTTCTGCGTACTTCTTCTCCTTCATGGGGCAACGAATTGAAAAGTCGGTAACATAGTCCCACCACTGCCAAGGCTTTCCACTTTCATTTGCCACTTTATAGAAGCAAGCTTGGCGTAAGTTTTGAACAAAACATCTTTTCCTTCATACCCGTAACTGAAATCTTGCTTGGGATTTGGAGCAGAGTCGTTAGAGGGTGCTGCGTCCTCAACACCGGCCCTTCCATCACTGTTCCTGTTGGTAAGCCTATTGACTAGAAGGGTGATCTCACAACCGAGCATTATTTGCCTATTCATAGAGAAGCTCCTTCTTTTGTTGAGCAAGCAACTGAGCATTAAATTCTCTTTACTGGGATTAAGGTTGTTGACCTGCTTGCACCTTATCAAAGAGAGGAAAGATTGGGTTGTTTGATGGGGTTGATGTAGGAAAAACATTAATATGGAAGAGACAGAAAAAACTGAATTGGAGAGAGAAAAGTACGCCACGTCAGCATGGAGTTAACGTCGTTACTGTTAACTTAATGGACAAGACCTTATTCATACTATTTTTATAACATAGGGATCAATGTCTTCATTTTTAAAACCGGATACTAAACAAAAATTTACCTCTTAAATGATGATG
Organism: Vigna radiata var. radiata; assembly: GCF_000741045.1. Taxonomy (NCBI): domain Eukaryota; kingdom Viridiplantae; phylum Streptophyta; class Magnoliopsida; order Fabales; family Fabaceae; genus Vigna; species Vigna radiata. The sequence continues at coordinate 951,008 of NW_014543115.1, read as the reverse complement.
AAGTAAGCATTTAAACCTTTTTTTTATCAAATGATCTCTCAAAATGTATGAATCAAAATAAAACAATTAACTTAAAAAATGAACTCATCTGTTTTAAATTTCACAAGAACGGAGTCATTAAATTATGAAAAGTAAATTAAATGTTAGAAAACCATAAAAGTTATGAATTATGATTCTAATTAAATTTAATTAAATTTTAAATGTGATAAATTTAAATATTTTAAATTAAATTTGTATTATATTTTTAATTATATTCAAAACTTTTATACTTTTTAATTGAATTTTTGATATTTAACTTTTTAATTAATTGTATAATGTGATTATTATTTTTTTATCTTTATTATTATTATGTTATATTATATCATTAATATAAAAGTGATACACATAATATACAGGATTAACGTTACTTTTAGTATTTTCATTAATCACATTACCATTATTATATTAATTACTTTTAATAAATAAATAAAATGATGGGTTAAAATAATAATTATATTATGTAATTAAAGAAAAGTTAAAAGAAAGTCATGACTTAATGCTTGGACGCACATGGTACGACCAGGAATGAACGGTGAAGATGTTAGGCAAATCAACACGCAAACGTTTGGATGGAAAGAAAGTAAATTGACTGAAACTGAAGTCAATGCATCTCTGGACAGACATAACCAAAGAGTCTCCCAAGGTAGAAACTACAAATAAAGGAAACAAAGCCACACCGTACGATAATGTCAATGTAGAGAGAGAGAGCAGAGGTTTTATTTTAGAGAGGGAAAGTCAGTGACAAGCACCACAAGAAGTAGCTAGCACCCAAACAACATCAGATTTTGGATAATAGTTTAATCCTCTTCACTCTTAGATCCATTGAGGTTGTTCCTGCACATCATGATTTTCTCTGGGTCAAACACCGGTTGAGCACACAGAAGAAAGAGAGGGTTTGATCATGACCCTTTTGATGCGTCATATGCCCACATAGCGCAAAAGTTAAAATCGTTTTTTTTTTTTTTTTTTTTTGTGTTTTATGGAATTTGTTCATGTGGGTCGTTTCAATTCCCTTCGATTAGTGAGATAGTCCACCTTCTAGTCCATTCAGAATTGGGTTTTCCTTTTGTTGCGTAAAAGAAGAGTCTTTTGAGGTGGCTTGGCAGAGCCATGGGGGGCCATGTAGCAGCGGTGCACACTGCTACTAACGCTTTGCAAGCATTAGGGAGGGGTTTTGATGTGAATTTTGATACGAGGTTGCTCTATTGTAAAGGAATTTCAGGGTCTAGGGTAGTTGAAATTGATGAAGAACACCGTAGGGAGCTTTTGTTGTACGATGATGTGGCTGTTCCTGACGTTTCCAGGGACATTGGAAGCTCCCAGGAGACCATGGAGCGTCAGAGTTCTGGGGTGTGCACGTTCCCTGAGGTAAGTTTGGGTGTTGCATTTGTTATCCTTTTGTAATTATTTTTTCTTGTTTTGTGAGAATGCTTTGGGGGGAATTGTCGAGGTTTTAAATTGCTGTCATGGATACCCTGCGCTCCTGAATATTGTGGGCAATTGCTGACTAATACACTGATGTGGTCACAATTGTGAAGGCACAGACCTCAAAAACCTTGACGATGCAGCCAAAATTGCAGTTGCTAAGCGTTTTATAAAACCTTGAAAATTGTTTACTAAATGTAACTTAGCAATGTTTTCACTTTTTCTTAATTGTTTGTGCCCCGTATAAGCGCATATCTATGTTTTGTTTGATGAATTTGACAGTGTTTTTACGTTGCTTTTTATGATTATGGAGAAGAGGTGATCCTGGTGTAAGGAAATTGAGGTGTGGAATGGCAGCTAGCAGTGGATCTGTGGAAACCCTCAAAGTAATATTCATGGGAGGATGGTTTTCTTTGACATGTGTAATATGGGATAGATAAGGGGGTAGAGGGGGTGGGGAGCATTTATCAATTATGTAGGTATGCTGCTTAAACTAATATAATTAGAGGACCAGTCTTATGATATATAGCTGGTTCTGGCCTTAGCATGGACAGTGAGATATTATCAAAAAAATGGCGACTGTGGTTCGTTTCCACTTTAGAAGATTTTTTTGTTTGGCAGAAATTTCAAAATCATATATGCGTATCTACTACTACTGACACTTATCTTTTATGCTTTCCATTGTTTTTGTAAATTGCTTTAATAATACTCCGTAGCTTGATTCCCTTGTATTTGGTATGCATTAAGTGTTTGAAACAAGCAAACTATAGTAATTTCAGATTTCACTGTACAAAATAACAGGTGTCATATTTTACTGTTGTCCCCTGCAAAGTGTTCTCAAATTTATGATAGTTCTGCTGTGATTACAGATGGTGGAATACTTTAATGGAAGGGCAAATATATCAGGGAACTTTCCTCTTGGGAGTTTTAATGCCGCATTTAGCTTCACGGGTTCAAAACATGTTGATGCTGCAGCCACAAAGACCTTGTCTGCCGAAGGATTTTACATTCCTCTTGCAAAGGTTCAGCTTAAAAAGTCCCACTTAACGTTGCAAGGAAATGTCAAAAGGGCTGTCCCATTCAATTGGGACCCACCGGCCTTGGCAAGGTATGAATACAACAAGTTGTCTACGTAATGCTATAACAAAGATATCTAAGACTGTTACTGACATTTAATTATATTTTGCAGTTTTATCGAAAATTTTGGGACTCATGTCATTACATCTATAACTATTGGTGGTAAAGATGTTATTTATGTTAAACAACACCATACTTCTTCTTTGTCAAAGTTGGAGATGAAAAACTATATTCAGGATATTGGAAATCAGAGGTTCTGTGACATCAATAGTCAAACAAGTGCAGGTCAAACAAAATCCAAGGATAAGGCTAGTTCACCTCACTACCTCTTTTCTTGCATAAAATTTATATGATTCAGGCTTATGATAGCTATGAATATAATGCTTGATTTTTTTTTATTACCTTTTTGGCAGGGTGTTGATTCGTTTTCATTCAATAGTCAAGGGGTTTACCCCCAACCCACAACTGCAACATATCCTTCTGGGAAAGAAGTATGCAATATACGTTTCACTATTATGTTTTTTTTTTCTTTTTTCTATTTTTTTGCAGAGCTGAATGGTGTCATGTGATCCATATAGTCAAGTTCACCTATTGGGATAAACTTTGTTTTTATTGTTGTTGTTGCTACTATTATAAAATATTTATTTCTAGGATACTTTTACAGTTATATCCAGAATCATGGAAATTTAAATTTTGATGAACCATTTTCAAAAGTAAACTATGTATGTATATGGTAATCTATAATGTCTTTAGGCATAGAAGTATACAAGGTCTTACATGGTAGGCTTAACCAAGAACTACTAACATGATTATTTTCTTATTCCGAAGTTCTTTTCCCTCGTGACCCATGCCTGAACCTGATTTTTAACTTCCCAGTCCTTTTCTAATTTGATGAAGAAAACAAAAAATTAGCTAGTTAATAGCTCTGTGCCTATACAAGTATCTGTACATTGTTGGCGATGATACTGCTATAGAGATGTGACATTTCAGTTTAGGATGTGGTTGTGACTTATAGCATAATCCAACACGATTTATATACACAACTGCACAAAACATTTTGAAAACACATTAATCACACAAGACATTTTTTTATTTTTTATAAAGAAGTTTGAGCTGGCCGTTCCATTTCCAAGGTTGATGGGGAAAATAAAATCTATTTAACTCTTTCATTTTTAACCGTAGCCATCAGTGACCCAATAGAATATTGGAATTTATGACAAGATGTATTTGATGTTGGTTTAGTGAAGTATCTGATACTGATACTGATACAGTTATACATACAATACCAGTTCAAAAGTATTAGTGCTTCCTACCTAAGTACTAGTTATTTTGTCTGTTTCCTTCTTGCACTTTTCTTGCAATCTATCTTCCCTTTTGTGCTATTAAGATTTGAGAATATGTAAGCAAATTTATTGGAATTTGTCGTACCTTAATGGATTGAGTTCAGTTATGTTGGTCTTGATCTTCTTGGTAAGGTTTCAAGCATTATAGTACTCTAGAGCCAAGTAAGAGGGGATTTGGTTTATCGGAGAACTTTTATCAATTATTAGACACATTGAGCATAAAGAGAAATGATTCAAATAAGAGTGAGGAAAAGAGAATGAGTATACCTTTGTGACAGGAGTTTTGGTATTTGAGAGTGGTGGTAATTTATAGTAGTGATTGGTAGTAGTTGTTCTAAGACGTTGTCCTTGTTAGGCTTTAGGGTCCTCCTTATTAGGCTGTATGTTGTACATTACAGAATCCTTGGATACTCTGGCAACTACTTTTCCATGTGAAGGTAGGAATGGATTCATTTTATTTCATTTGATAGATTTGAAATTAAAATCTGACATCGTTGTTTTGCTTTGGCATGCACATCAATGACAAAATTAAAACACTGATGAATGGTGATAAAATATCACTATTCTACTTTCATAGGCATTGACAATATTGCACAACTCTTTCTCCATTAATGCCCCCATCTTTTTCAACCATGAATGTGAAATCTGATTCTGTGCGTCATCTTTGGTCGGCTTAACTCTGCATAGGTTACTCTGGCAGCTGTCTTGAGAAAAAATAATTCTTGTTATAAAAAATAACATTTGCCCATCTTCATGATTATTGATTGTTAGTAGCTGTCTGGTATCAACTTTGTCTAGAAAAAGGTCTTTATCAAGTATTATGTTATTATTTTTTTTCTTAACTCGAATACTTATTGGTCAGGATGTCACAGTCATTTTTAGAAGAAGAGGAGGAGATGATTTAGAACAGAACCACATGAAATGGCTATCAACTGTCAAGTCCTCCCCAGATATCATTGAGATGACTTTCTGTCCTATAACTGCTCTACTTGATGAAATACCTGCCAAGGAGCATTTGACTCGTGCCATTGGTCTTTATCTTGAATGTAAGTTTATTTATCCTTTACTTTTTATTGTTTTTAATTTTTTTTCATATTGGCTTTGAGGAGCATAGTCTAATATCAGTCGCACATTTCCTTTTCTGTTTCCCTAAATTTTGCTCACAGTTAAACCTCCAATTGAAGAACTTAGATATTTCCTGGAGTTTCAGATTCCTCGTGTATGGGCTCCTTTACAAGACAGGATTCCTGGTCAACAAAGGAAGGAACCCGTATGTCCATCTTTGCAATTCAGCATAATGGGCCAGAAACTTTACATCAGTCAAGAACAGGTAATCATCATTTGTGGTATTTTCCTTCCGTTAGAAACTTCTTATCATGTGAAAATGATTCTTCCAAAGAAATGCAACGTGTTTACTGTTTGTGGTACATAGGGCACTCCTTTTTCTTTTGTTTCAAGCTTTTCTTGCTTGTTTATGGGGGCATTGCTTTTTCACTGAGTTGCTAAACAAAATATAGTTCTAAGAGTTAATCACCTAGAGTGCCTCTGGTAACATTGTCGCCAGGTCTGAGAAATCTAATAAATTGAACCTTTCATTTTTAAGTTTTATGAATCTGAATGAAATGGTTTATTTTCCTAAATTTCTGGGTTATGCTAGATCAGTGTTTTTCTTTTACAGCGGTGGAACCCTGTTTATGTGTTGTGCTTATTTTAGTTCAAGTTTATATTTAAAGTAAAATGACTGATCACACATTATTTCCCGTATATATAATTTTAAGGTGACATTGTTTTGCATCATTTTTCAATGTGATGTCATTCATGTTGAGATTGGTGCTGTTCGTATGCTGTCAAAGCGTTGAAAGATAAGAACAATACGTCAAAAAACTTTATTTTTTCTATTATAATAGGTTGAACTATAGACATCACGAGAAACTAACTATTGATGTGTTCACATTACCTTCTATTATTTCTTCTTCAGTTAAGACCCCTTTTGTGAACATTTCACAATATGAATGTTTGCATTAAAACATGACTTCCCACTGTAGTTCTGCATCATATTATAAGTTTGTAATCCCTCTCATAAAATGTGTTAGTAAAGAAACAATATCAGCATATGATAATAACCTGTATCCAGTTGCATTTATGCTTTTGGAAAGGAAAGCTTCTAGGCAAATTTGTATACAGATTCAAGAAGTACTTCGATTAAGTTGGAGTATGGTGGCTAACTTATGAGAAGATTTCATCAGTAGTAAAAAGTGGCACATATCTAATCAATTTTACTTCAAAAATGGTTCTCTTTGACTACAGATTACAGTGGGACGAAGGCCGGTAACAGGACTACGTCTCTGTCTAGAAGGAAGCAAGCAGAATCGGCTGAGTATTCTTGTTCAGCACTTGGTATCCCTTCCAAAAATCCTTCATCCGTATTGGGACAACCATGTTGCTATAGGTGCTCCCAAGTGGCAGGGACCCGAGGAGCAAGACAGCAGATGGTTTGAACCAGTTAAATGGAAGAACTTTTCTCATGTGAGCACTGCACCAATTGAGAATCCTGAAACCTTCATAGGAGACTTTTCTGGTGTCCACATAGTTACTGGAGCACAGCTTGGAGTGTGGGATTTTGGATCACGGAATGTGCTGTACATGAAGCTCTTATATTCAAGGTTACCCGGCTGCACCATTCGAAGATCGCTGTGGGACCATGCCGGAAACAGTTCGTCAAAAACAGTGAATGTTGGAAACACCTCCAACTCAGATAACTCAACCCTGGGAGAAAATGCCACAGGGAACAAGTTGGTGAAGTATGTTGACATGTCTGCGATGACCAAAGAGCCCCAAGACCCTCCTGGCCATTGGCTTGTCACTGGTGGAAAGCTTGGTGTGGAAAAAGGGAAAATTGTTTTGAGAGTGAAATATTCATTGCTTAATTACTGATTGCAGTGGTGGCCTGTGTAAGAAGAAGCAGTGCTTGTGCTTTGGTGCACATAATTTTCCCTTGTTGTCCATGTAAAAACGTTTTGCGGTTTGATGACCAGAGTTGAATAGGAAGATTTTACTCTTAGTTGATCATGATCAGTGGATGCATGTTGTGGTGGTGGCAAATGTTGGTTGTTTCCATTGCCACTGCAGATGTGATGTCCATATCTCATAGGAGTTAGAACCTTTTACACCATGCTCCATTTTAAAGTAATGTTTATATCCATATAGCTTTGAAATACAAATGACAAAACCCTTTGCTTCTCCTTTCTCTCTACTACAAAGCAAGATGGTGACAGAGAGGGGAAAAAAGGTGGTTAGTGAAGTCTTGAACATTCTTTATCATCCATCGTTTTCTTTTGTGGGATATTCCTTAATTGTTATGCATCTACTTGTCTATTACTTAATTCATCATATAGTTTTTTAATTATCATTGTCTCTTCTAACTAGTTTTCAAAATATAAAAGAAGTAATAACTGATATATAATTTCTTAAATTCTTTAGGACTTTATTTAGTGTAAATACTGAAAACACAACTTTTGAAAAGAAAAATTCTTGGAACAAATTGCACATTGGTTTAAGCGAAGCTTTTTTCCCCAAGGCTTTTCAATTTCATGACTTGTATTTCTTTCTTTGTAATTTTACATTCACTTCTATCTGGTTTAGTGATCTTTTTTCTTCGACACTATAGAATACTAATTATTTCTGCTTGAATCTTGCGCCTTTTTATTTCTAAATAAAATCTGTTTGTTTACATTAATCCCTTTGCAGGATGAGTTAGAGAATATGGGTAATAATTTTGATCGTGAAAATTTATGTAATCAGGGAAATATGAATATCAATTTGAATCCTCTGAGTGAAGGTTCTGGTTCTCCGAATGCTTCTTTTCAGGATTCAATGTGCATAATTCTCTAGATGCTAATTCGGACTCGGATGCTCTGAATGATGTAGCTACATTAAGCAAGATATGAAACTATTATCTAAGTTTTGGGGAGATATTAAGCAAGTTTTATTTCTTGGCTGGTGTTTATGGACCTACAAGCTGCTTGGGAAGGAGGGATCTTTGGAAAGATCTTTGTGATATCCAAGCAGCTAATTCTGGAAACTGGTTTATCATGGCGACATTTCCATCTTCATAAGGGTGGTAATACTCCTAAATCTACTTCATGTGCGAATTTCTTTGACTAGTTTGATTCCAATTGTATGGTAGACATTGTTTCTTCTGATTTTGATTACACTTTGACTAATGGTGATATTAGTCCACAAAGAATTGATATTAGCTCGACATAACTTTTTGTAGGTTATCATGCCTTAATAAATGGAGTAATGTCTCTTGTAAAGTCCTGAAAAGGGCAAACTCGGACATCTTCTTTGCCTTAATATTGTTATTGATTTTGGTAAGAGGAGAACTTCTTCAAGATTTTTGACCATGTGGGTTTACAAAGACGATTGTGAGCATATTATTCTTCAAGGTTGCTTAATGTTAAAGCTACAATATAAACTAAAGTCAATGATGTTGTCTCTTCAATATCAGAACAAGAGAAACCTTTTTATGTTGGTTAAAAAATATTTTCTCCGTTTTCGGAAAAGGCACAGATATAATCATATAAAAAGTTTCAACTTTTTATGTTAGTTTTAGGTATCAGTATAGAAGGTGTCACTCCAAAATTTTTCATAAAACCTTAATTCCACCGTTTTTGTTACCTATAAATCTCCAAAATCGTTACTGCCATTCGCTTCCTACCTCGCTTCCTCCACCTCTTTATTGTTGTGTTTGACCTATGATTTCTTAAATCAATAGACATAAAAACAAGAAAGTACTCATAGAAAAAAAAAAAAAAAGCAAAACAAAGCAAGGGAGAGGGAGAGACAACAATGAAGCATAACAATAAGACAACGAGAAGACTGAAACCTATGGAGTGTCGTTGAGACAGGAAATACCCAAACCTTAAATCTTATGCCTATGAGAGTAATTGAGAAAGCGCTAAGGGTTTGCGAGAGCGAGAGAGGCACAAACGATAGCAACTTTGGTGAGAACAAAAGTGGCCACCAGTGAAAGGGAGAAGACGAGAGCCACTAGTAAGAGAGGGAGCAATGCGAGGATGGAGAATAGTGCAAGCATAACAGTGAAGTGCAACACGATGGGGAAAAGGGGAAAGATGAAAATTAGAGATTCTATATCGGTTATAAACCATATAGTATCTATTTGTAAATTTAAAATAATATTCACATCCACTATCTATGCTAGTTCTAGTGATAAACAACATAGAAAGTCTTCTTCCTTATTACGAAATTGTCACTAAGCCCATTTTCTATGTCGGTTCTAGTACATAGAAAGTCTTATACTTTATTATGAAAGTGTTACTGTGTCCAATTTCTATTATAGTTCTACTGATAACAAACCTATAAAATCTTATTATATTTACAATTTTGTCATTGTGTCAATTATTTTGTTAGTTGAATTATAACTGACATAATAAGTTGTTATAAAAAGCTATTTTTTCATTATATGAAGTTTGAAATATACATCTAAAAGGTTGATAGCCTCTTAAGGGCCCAGCATGTATACCGAATCGTATCAAGTAATATAAACAGTAAGGCCAAGTATCGTTTTCCCTAGAGACTCATTGGCCTAGACAATCATGTGATTTCTTGATTATTTAAGACTTGAGAAATGAAAATTAGGTTTTTATAATGCAAGACAGAAAATAAACATGCAAAGGTTGATCAATTGACCAAAAGATTACGCAGGTAATGATGTATAAATGAATTATGTTGTTGGGGTTTATGATTTCATCCTATCCACTCTCATATATTTAAGAATGCTACTCTTTCATTAATGTCAATGCCACTTTCTAATTTACCTTAATCCCAATGTCTTGGTGAAAAGATCCTACTCCTAATTACTAGTTTACAATGTCTTGTCTCCCTAGCAATTGATCATGCATTACAGTCACACAGAAGCTTAAAGGCAATCGATCCTCCTATGCCTATGTCTAGGTAATATTGCTCCCGAGAGAATTTCCCCATGTCTAGATCTACCCATATGTGTCCATAAAGATAAAATAAAATATCATGCTATTGAATGAGTTAAACACAGCATGCATAGAGTAAAGAGCGAAAAACCCTAACAATTAATGAATAAAAGCATATGAATAAAGCATCAATTCAATATATGAGAGTTTCAAGGATTACATCAATTCCCCACCAATAATGGAGGTTTAGTTCACCATAATCATGGTGAAATTAGATGAAAATAATGAAAAGAATATAAAGATAAACCATAGAATTTGTATATTGGAGCTCCCACATCCAAAATCTTCCTCCCAGAGGTGAAAAGAGTGTTTATGTGCCTCTTTCTGTCAAAAGATACCCCTTCTCGTTCGTGCAAATCAATATATAGCTCATAAAAATAACAGAAAAGTTGGCCCAAGCCCAACAGAGTGGCGCTCAGCGCTGGCATACCGCTCAATGGTGGGTGCGGCATTTAAGAATAAGGCTCAGCGTTGACGCCCAGGCATTAGGCAGAGAGCGGTGGCTGCAATTCTTCCTTGGTTCTTTTTTCCACCTTCTCTTGAGTCTAGCTCCTTTCTACTTTAACTTCTTTCATTTAATTTACATCTATTCCTACCAAAACGAGGAAAACCAAACATAAAACCAAGAAAACCATCTTTGACTCTCTTATTCTTAACTTTAAGCAAATGGCATGATTTCAAGCTAGTTTCTAAGTTATAAAGGGTGTGCTTAGTGACAAATTTAAGTATAAAAATGAAGGTTTTTGAACCGTTATCACAACCCCAAACTTAAAACTTTGCTTGTCCTCAAGCAAACAAGATGCAACTCAGTCTTCCACCAATCATAACAATGGATCAATCACATTCAAAAGCTCTTTCTTTCAAGACAAGTAATTACTCAAATCAGCTCATCAATAGATTTCAATCAAGATGTGCACATGCTTTGATTCACAATTCTCATGATGGTGTTCGCACAATCACATAATATCCAACCGATACTATTCTCATGAATGATCAACTAGCTAGACACAGATGTAATCATAGATTCGTGGAATTCTTCCTCTCTAGATAAAGTGTTTCACTCAATGATAACTCTCTAAATTTACATATTTTTCTTTGTTAAAACTCTTTTAGGTTTCTTTAGTTTTTAATTCTTTAGAAATATAATAATTTAGTGTAAAAAGGTAAATATAGGCTCTTAAGAAAAATTTAGTTAATTTTCTCTTTTTAGGCAAATAAAATTAGTTTTTAAAGGATTAGATTCTTTTTCTTTTTTTTTTAGAAAAGAAAATAAAAATATATTTTTTTACTTAGGTTTTATTTCCATTCTTTTGTTGTTTTACCTTTTTCCTTTCTTTCTTTAATTAGTGTTCAACCTCTTTTTTCCATTTATTTTCTAATTGCAGATATGCCTTGGTGATGAGTGCATATTTATACCCACATTTATGTTTTAGAATTCAAATTTTTGATGAGATTCTTGTGCTTAAATGATTGATTTAATGTGAATTTATGACGATTGGATTTATTGGGTTTG
>NW_014543115.1:936505-939335 GCF_000741045.1 Vigna radiata var. radiata | reverse complement strand
TATTTTACTTGATATTGTTAAATAATTACCTTATTTAACTATATCAATAAATATCAAAAGATAATATTTGCCAAATCTTTTTATCTAGGAAAAATATTATTAAATATTCTAAAAAAAAACTAATTAAATTTGTTGAATATTTGAAATATATTAGATATAAGATAAAAGATTTTATCAACAGGAGATTCAAAGTCCAAGCCCAATCAAGCCTATATAAAGTGATCCAAGGGACTTCATTCATTCATCCACCAGTCCTCCTCTCTCTCTTTTATTTCATCATGTATTCAACTCCATTCATGGAGAGCTAAGCATTTAAGGCTATTCTGCTGTAATTTCATTATGGATTGTCAGGTTAAGTGAATTAATGCAATTGTTTATTTTGATTATTGATTTAAGTTGTTCTCTCTCTATTTCTTTCATCTCTATCATATTAAAAGCAAAGATTTTTGCATCAAAATCTATTTGAATCTACATGCATATTAATTATATGAGTTTTAGGGATCTAAGTTTAATTGAGAATTTACTTTGATTGAATTTAGGAATTTTCATATGATTAAATAGTTTTTATTATCAATTGAGAATGTACTTTGGTTGGTAGTACTAATTTCAACTATAATCAATTGAGAATTTACTTTGATTGGTTAGCTTTTAATTTGGTTAGGAGATTTAAGAATAGACATGATCTGTGAATAACCGATGATGAATCTATTTTGAAAAAAGTAGTGGAATTATCTTGTTTCTTCATAATTGTTTTTAAGTTTCTTCTTTGTTCTACAACATTCTTTAAACATTCTCACTTTATTCAAAAGCATTGCATAACATTCATAAGAGTTAGATATTCGAAAGCAATTCCATGTTCGTTGGGAGACGACTCAGGGTTACTTTAGCCCTATCTATTTTCTTGAATACTACTTGGTAATACAGAAGTTGCCTTGAAAAGTAGTATTAATTTGATAGCTCCAACGACAGCTTATCAAATTTGGCGTCGTTGTCGAGGAACTACGGTAAGTATTTTGAATATTTTGATTCTCATTTTTATATTTTAATTTTCATTTGTTTTTATTTTTTTTAACACATTTGCATTTAATTTTGTTTGAGTTATTTTGTAGCTTTTAGTTATTCTTTTTGTTAGCAAAATCTTTTTTCTTGCTTAAATTTAGAATTTCTCTTGGGAAATACTTGAGGCTAGTTTGAATATACTCTGGCTAGGAAAGACTTGGTACTATAGTTGTCCATTGTGACACACCTCTCTTTCCTGGGAGTGGACCCAAACAAAACCTCTCTTATCTCTTATTTGAAATCTTTCTCTAAAGCAAGAACAAAAGAAAAAAAAGGGAATAAAAGAAATCAAAAACAGAGAAAGAATTTCAAGCAGACTACTTAGTGCGTGACCTGAGCTAACCCGGGAGAATTCTATCAAATAAACCCGGAAGTTGAAAGGAGTTTGCATGAGGTGCGGAGAAATTTGAAACTTGTGTGTTCTACTGAGGGAACACTTCCTATATCTGAAGCCATACCACTTTCATCATCTCCAGTCACAAACATACCATTCAATCCCTTACCTAATCCTAACCCAAACAGAATGGCACAGAGAATCATTAGACAGTTAGCCACCTCCCACAATACAATTACCCAAAGTAACATTGAATACCCTAATGAGGAGTGGGAGTTGAGACCTGACCTGCGAAATGCCTTACCGAAGTTCAATGGGTTATCAAGGGAGAATCCACACAAACACTTGAGACAATTCCACATGATGTGTGAAAATTTCAGATCTCCTAGGATCACAATAGAAAACCTGAAGATGAGAGCTTTTCCTTTTACTCTTCAAGGAGCAAATCAAAATTGGTGGTATTATGTCTCTACACAGATTACAAATTGGGAAACAATTGAAAAACTTTTTCTTGAAAAGTATTTCCCTGCATCCAGATTATCTGCCATCCGGAGGGAAATTCAAGATATAAGACAGAGAGATAGAGAGAATCTCAGTGAATATTGGGAAAGATTCAAGAAACTATGTGCTGCATGCCCTCAGCTCCAAATGACAGACTTCATTCTAAGCTTTTATGAAGGCTTAAGTCCAACTAATAGGTCATGGGCAGATGCTGCAAGCGGAGGATCTTTCTTAGACAGGTCACCAGAAGATGGGATAGATCTAATAGAACGGAAGGCAGTAGACAATCAACAATATGGAACAAGAGAAAATTCAGTGACTTTGTTGAAAGTAGTACATGAAATTGAAAATGGTGTAGTTGATGGAAGGAGGATAGATGAAAGATTGAATAAGTTAGAAAGAAAACTCGACAAGATTGCAAGTTTGTTTAAAACCTCTACTCCACAAATTGCTAAGAAGTGTGGAATTTGCATTTCAACTGATTACTACACTGATGAATGTCCTAGCTTGATGGAAACTACTGTGGAAAACCCATCTCAAGTTTTTGCTGCAAACACGTTTGGCGAAAACAGACCACATCAGAATTATCATGATTCATCCTCAAATAAGTATCAACAAAACTGACAACCTTATGTTCCACCTCAACAAAGGCATCAACCTCAACCTGAAATGTCACTCCAAGAATTCATGAAAATAATGCTTGAGCAAAATTCAGAAATCAAGAAATCAATTGTAGATTTGACTTAGAGGGTGGAAAAGTTAGAGGCTAAGGAGTCAAATAAGCTACCTGCACAAACAGTGATCAATCCGCAAAATGTAAGTGTTATTACTTTAAGAACGAGTAAGCAAGTACAAGGCCCTGAAGGAGCCCAAGAGGATGAAGATAAGAAGAAAGAAGAAGAACAAGTTGATGACAATGGAGGACCAAACGAACCA
>NW_014543115.1:933362-935815 GCF_000741045.1 Vigna radiata var. radiata | reverse complement strand
CTCCATATCCCAATCGGTTGAAGCCGAGAAACAAAAAAATGGAGGAGTTAGACCAAGAGATCTTGAATACTTTCAAAAAGGTGGAGATCAACGTTCCCTTGCTAGATGCTGTTAAGCAAATCCCTAAATACGCCAAGTTTTTGAAACAAAATTGCTTAAATAGAAGGCGTTTTAGGGATAATGAGGTTGTGAATTTAGGAAGAAATGTGTCAAGCTTGATTAAGAAGCATATTGAAATACCGCGAAAATGCAAGGATCCATGTATGTTTTCTATTCCTTGTGTTATTGGAAATTCAAAGTTTGACAGTGCCATGCTAGATTTAGGGGCTTCCATTAATGTAATGCCTTTATCAGTGTTTACTTCTCTATCTCTGGGACCTCTTAAGACTACTGGTGTGGTCATTCAACTGGCCAACAGTAGCACAGTTAACCGTGCAGGTGTGCTTGAGGGCGTGCTTGTCTAAGTAGACAAGTTAATTTTTCCTGCAGATTTCTATATCTTGGACATGAAGGATGAAAAAGGAATCAGTCCAACAACTATTATCTTAGGAAGACCCTTCATGATGATAGCACGAACCAAGACAAATGTGCATGCAGGATCATTGACAATGGAGATAGGAGACAAGAAAGTGTGCTTCAACGTGTTGGAATCTGGGAAGCATTCGATTAAAGATAATTCTTTGTTTTGTATTGACTTATCAAGTGATGCTAAACCAGTGAGACAACCTCAAGGAAGACTGAATTCTCAACTGATGGGGGTTGTAAAGAAAAGGGACATCAAGCTGCTACAAACAGGTATTATAGACCACAATTCTGACAACATTTGGGTGGGCCCTATACATGTGGTTCCGAAGAAAGGTGGAATCACAATGGTCAAGGATGAGAAGGACAAATTGTCTCCTATTCAAGACAGAAGTGGAGCACACAATTTAGTAGTTGACCATCTTAGTAGGATTGAGAAGGGAAGAGTTAACATTCCGATCCAGGATGACATTTCCGATGAAATCCTGCTAGCAGTCCTTCCACCATGAAGGAGGTAAGTTCCCTCATACTTTTTCTGTGCATTCTATATTTAAGGCATACATTGAGCAATATGCATAGTTTAAGTGTGGGGGTGTGGGGAAACAATTTGATTTGTTCCCTATTTCGTTTTTTTCTCTTCTTTTCTTCTTTTCTTTCTTTAATAAATATTTTCAATGGATTTGAGAGTTTGAATCAATAATTGGGATGATCATATGTAAAAAAAAGAGTCATGTTGATATGAATGGACTGCTTTTATGATTTACTAATTGAGTTGACTTAAGAATTCCCTAATTAAATCTTTTGTGAAAGAAATTTGAACCATGTGTGTTTTGAGCCTAATAATAAGGATGGACCATCATGTGCCATACCTATTTTTCTTGAGTGATTTGCCCATGTTTTGATGATACTTTAATATTTAGCTTGATTCTATGTTGTGCAACTGAGGTGAATATGCATGATTTGATATGATTGAGGCCTTTCTTGTTTTAGCTAATTGGCCAAATAAACTTACCTTAACATTAATCCATTGGAAACCCCTTTGACCCTTAAGACTATTTTTCTTGTTTCTAGTAATTGTCAAATGAAAAAGAAGAAGGAAAACCATATGAAAGAAGGAGTAATGGATTGTGATATAAGTAAGTGATGAATAAGTGTGTGGGTGAGTGTCTCACCACATCATTAAAAAAAAGGGAAGGCAAAAAGGAAGATGAAAAGTTGAAATGTTGAAAAAAATGATGAAAAAAAAAGAGAAAAAAAAATCTTCCTAAAAAGAGCGAGAAATAAGGTTGTTTTTGAAATAAAGTGTCATTACTCTTTCTATATCAATTTCAAAAACCCAGAAATTCCATAGAAAATTTCCTACCTTTGCCTTGGCCTCAATATAACCCTTAAAAAGCCCTCATGATCAATAATTGCATGTTTTCTAAAAGTATGTGAATGTTAGAGTCTTGCTAAATACCAAGGGTGTCTACTTATATAGGTATTTTGAGTGTAAACACAAGCCAAAAACACTTGAGAGATTTGGAGAGAAATAGATACATTTTGACTTGAGTGTTATCTTTCATATTTGATTTTCTTGGGAATTAAAAAAAGGTTAACTCATGTGTGAAAAATAAAGTGATTTCATTTGCATGTCCATGACAAAGTGATGTTTAGATGATTGATCTATATCCAGTATTGTTCATTCTTTTGATTCAAATGCAAATATGGAATAAAATGGCCCAGAACAAACTTTTGAAATTAATCAATTTTGCCCAGGAGTGCAAAAGGATAAGTGTGGGGGTGTGATGAGTGCATATTTATACCCACATTTATGTTTTAGAATTCAAATTTTTTATGAGATTCTTGTGCTTAAATGATTGATTTAATGTGAATTTATGACGATTGGATTTATTGGGTTTGGGAATTAAAGATGCTTAAAATGTGATTCT
>NW_014543115.1:914353-933272 GCF_000741045.1 Vigna radiata var. radiata | reverse complement strand
AATAAATATCAAAAGATAATATTTGCCAAATCTTTTTATCTAGGAAAAATTTTATCAAATATTCTAAAGAAAAATACTAATTAAATATGGTGAATATTTGAAAGATATTAGATTAAGATAAAATATTTTATCAACAGAAGATTCAAAGTCCAAGCCCAATCAAGCCTATATATAAAGAGATCCAAGGGACTTCATTCATTCATCCACCACTCCTCCTCCCTCTCTTTTATTTCATCAGGTATTCAACTTCATTCCTAGAGAGCTAAGCATTTAGGGCTATTCTGCTGTAATTTCATTATGGATTCTGAGGTTAAGTGAATTAACGCAATTGTTTATTTTGATTATTGATTTAAGTTGTTCTCTCTCTATGTCTTTCATCTCTCTATAATATTAAAAGCAAAGATTTTTGCATCAAAATCTGTTTGAATTTACATGCATATTATTTATATGAGTCTTATGGTTTCTAAGTTTAATTGAGAATTTTCTTTGATTGAATTTAGGAATTTTCATATGATTAAATGGTTTTTATTATCAATTGAGAATGTACTTTGGTTGGTAGTACTAATTTCAACTATAATCAATTGAAAATTTACTTTGATTGGTTAGCTTTTAAATTGGTTAGGAGATTTAAGAATTGACATGATTAAACACAATAAAATTGATTGAGAATGTACTTTAATTGAATTTATTGTGAATAATCTAGAAAGGTCTTGCAATTGATTGAGAATGTACTTTGATTAACTACATGACCGCCCTCAAATTAATTAAGAATGTACTTTAATTAATTTAAAACTTAAACAATAATCAATTAAACAATGATCTGTGAATAACCAATGATGAATCTATTTTGAAAAAAGCAGTGGAATTAGCTTGTTTCTTCATAATTTTTTTTAAGTTTCTTCTTTGTTCTACAACATTCTTTAAACATTCTCACTTTATTCAAAAGCATTGCATAACATTCATAAGAGTCAGATATTCGAAAGCAATTTCGTGTTCGTTGGGAGACGACTCAGGGTTACTTTAGCCCTATCTATTTTCTTGAATACTACTTGGTAATACTGAAGTTTCCTTGAAAAGTAGTATTAATTTGATAGCTCCAACGACAGCTTATCACCTGGTGAACAAAAGGAGGGCTGATTTCTTCATATGGAACGACAACATTTTTGGTCCTGGGGATTAATTGAAACGCAATGTATCATTATGTGTTGCATCTGCTGGCATATGTGCTGCTCGAACAAAGCAGAAGCTCCTAAAAAATTGGATTACCCTTGAGTTAGGTTTCCTGAAGCCAGAGAGAGGACAGAGCTCGAGAGGTTGCTTACCTAAAGAGATTGAGTGAGTTAGAGGAACTACACGTGTTAGGGCGTTGATCACAGAGAGATGAATATCGGAGGGTAGAGAAAGAAAGAAGGAGTTCGAAAAGAAGAGGAATCGCAAAGTTGGTTTTTCCCTTTTCCCCTATACTTTAGTTTTCCTATAAAAAGGGATTGTAATAGTTTTAGACGGCGGGAATCGCGGAGGGTGACAGACTCCGCGAACGAGTGAGAGACGATTAGCGAGAGCGAGATTGCGAGTGAGAGAGTAGTGTAGGTTTATCGCTTTCATAGGGTAGTGTTTATTGCACTTTTCTTCGATTCTGGATTTCGCCGAGTTGCGAGGGTGACAGGCCGTGATTTTCGGTGATTTCTGGTTTCTTGTACTTTCATCTTCAAAGTTTAATGCAAATTCTGATTCCTTTTATTGTTCTTGTTGTAGATTTTACTTTGGATTCTGTGAGTTCTTTATGTTTTCTGTTGATTTAGATATGACTTTAGGTTGTTAATTTTAGATTAAAGAATAGGCAAATAGACAATGGTTGAACAAATTAGTGGAAAAGAATCAAATTAAGGTCAGAAATATGACCTAGAATACCTGGATTGGGATTCACATTATCAGGATGTCTTCCTGAGAATTCGTAACACTCTTTTATTCACACCAATGTGCATTTTACCTATTATTCCATTCTGCTTTTGTGATTGTTATCTTGCTCTTGTTTGTAATAGACTTTGATTCTGTTTTGTTTTCTTGGAATTTTAATTAGTTGATTTGTGCCGGTTACATTTTCTGATTTGGTATTATTCTGTTTCAGTCTTGGATTCTATCGTTAAATTTCCTTTTCGCTCATACTGGTTCTAGGCTTTGTATTGCATTTTTGTTTACTTTTAGGTACAAGTTCTAAGTTTGTGAAATGTTGAATTTTAGTAAATAGTTGTTGTTAGGATCTTTTAATTGGTTGGTAATAGTTTAGCTTTTAATTGCTTGAATTTAGTTACTGTTATGTGATAATATTGTCTTTGCATTTACATTTAGATTTCTAGAATAGGTATATAACTAAGAGATTCATTAGTTCATTGATTTCATTTGTTTAGTATCTAGGTTTCCTTACTTTGCATATTTAGATTCATTAGTTTAGATCATTCTAACTTCAGTATTGCATTTTTTTTAGTTTAGGTGCTATTCTTTCATTCCATTTTCTTTCTTTTAAACAGTCTTTATATGTTAGTTTTATTTTTTTTTACTTTTTTTATTTCATTATTTTATTGTCCCTACCTAGTTTAATAGTAAATAATTAGTAAATAAAAAAGCAAGATTTTTACCAAACACTTTAAACTCAACTTTGTCCAGTCTACGGATTGATATCTTGGTCATCCCTATCCTACATTAGTCGGGACAAATTTTCTTCTGCTTTAGGAGACTAAAAAGCAGTTTAACACTCAAACACTCAAAAATGTATAACTCAAGCACTCAAAAGTGTATAAAGGTGATAACGGTCTAAAAACCGTTATTTTCATGCTTAAATTTGATATTAAAACACAACCTTTATGGCTTAGAATGAGCTTAAAATCAAGTAAAACAATTAGTTGAGTCATTGAGAGTCAAAAGTTGGTTTTAAAGGTATTATGCTTGGTTTTACATTGTTTTGCAGGGTCTTGAGGTGATTTGAAGATGGAAGTGAAGTAAGGGGGACTTGTGCTCGTGAAAGATGAAGAAAAAGGATGAAAAGAAGAGCCAAAGGAACCGTTGAGCGCCAAAACGAACCGCTGAGCGCCCAGAACGATTGGTGGCAAACCGCTGAGCGATCAAATAGGGCGCTGAGCGGTTGAACGATTAGAGGCAAACCGCTGAGCGGTTAGATTAGGTGTTGAGCGGTTGTCTGCTGGGCTTAGGCTTAAATTCTATTATTTTTTTGTATTATAAATAGCCCCAGTACGAATTAAAACCTAAATCTTTGGCAGAGGGAAACGTCCACAGCAGCTCTACACACCTTGGAGGTTGTTCTTTGGATNCTTAGGCTCCAAACTACTCAATCTAGGGTTTATNCTTTCATTCTTCCATTGTATTTCATCTAGTTTCANCATGATAATGGTGAACTAAACCCTNNGTTGTTGGGGAACAATGTAATCTTTTGAAACTCTCATATATCCAAATTCTTATTTAATTCATATGCTTGCATATGCTTGATTTATCAATTGTTGGGTTCCTTGCCTGAATTTAATGCTTTTATCGTTTAACTCATTCAGTAAATGTTGTTTGTCTTTATTGATACAGAGACGTACAGTAATGTCATGAACTGGGGGGAATTCCTTGATTATGCTAATACCGCCTAGAGATAGGGGTAGGACGATCAATTGTATTTTGCTTCTGTTTATTATTTATTATTAGTTACTAGGGAAGGCTAGAGATAGCAAGCCGGTAATTAGTAATAGGCTCTTTTCACCAAGGAGTTAGGTTAAGGGTAGACCAAGAAAGTTTGCATGGCAATATGATAAATAAGAGAATTTAATATGAAGAGTAGATATTTGAGGGTGGATAAGATGAAATTGTAAACCCCAACAACACCATCCATCCATAGTTTTTCTTGAACCATTGATTCACTGCATTTTCATGTTTACTTTTGTGTTTGCATTTAAAAACTTAAAATCAATTTCTTCTCAAGTCTTACGCAATTAGGTTACACGAAAGTTAAGGCCTAGGAGTCCTTTGGGAAACGATACTTGGACTTACCCATTTTATATTACTTGATAACGATCTGGTACACTTGCCAGGGACTTAACAAGTTTTTGGCACCGTTGGCGGGGACTCAGGGTTTAACTTATCTAATAGTGTAACTTGATTAAATTTGACATGATTGTATCTATTGTGTTTTTGTTTTTGTTTTTGTTTTATTTTTATTTTTATATAAAAGTGTTATTAGGGTTTGTGTTTCTTGTGCATGCAGCAGGAGACTAGACATATTAGGAGTAAGAAAAATACGCAACCTCTTCTTGAAGGCTTAAGTGGGACAAGGGGAAGAAGGAGGGTCAGACGTCCATCTAGGGATTTATTTCCTTCTCTTGACAGATTACTATCACCTTCACTAGTTCGAAGAGCAGAGGAGATGGCTGGACAAACTCCTCCAAGACGCACTCTTGTAGATCAGTCTAATGTTGTTGGCCCTTTCCATTTTAACAGCATAGCCATGCCTACGGATCAAACGAATAATATGGTGATGAATCCAACGCTTATACACCTGGTGCAAAGCAACCAGTTTCACGTATTGTCAAATGAAAACCCATATGAGCATTTGACAACGTTTAGTGAAATCTGCAACACAATGAAGATGGCAGGTGTATCAAATGAAAGAGTAAAGATTAGCTTGTTCCCATTCTCATTGGGGGGCAACGCTAAGACGTGGCTGAATTCCTTCCCTGAAGGGACGTTTACAACATGGGAGACTGTGGCTACAAAGTTTGTTAATAAATATTTTCCACAGTCTAAATTTACTCAGGGAAGACTGGAGATCTCATCATTCAAGCAAGGCATGGAAGAGACTCTAGGTCAAGCATGGGAAAAATTCAAAGGCCTACTAAGGAAGACACCAGTCCATGGGTTTGACAAGACAACCTTAGTTCTTGCTTACCTAGGTGGACTGAACATGCAATCTAAGATGATGTTGGATGCCTCAGCTGGAGGTGATATCAAGCAGAAGACTGAAGATGAAGCCTATGACTTGATAGAGAATATGGCTGCTAATGAGCAGGAAATAGTCAGTGAAAGGGGCACACCTATATAGGAGAGAGGAATCGCAGATGATGCCATGCTAGCTCAGAACCATCTTCTGACTCAAAAGCTAGACAACTTGACAAAGATTATTTCACAGCTTCCTAAGGAGATGCGTAATGTCTCCCAAACGCAACAGCTATGTGATTTCTGTGGTGGTGACCATATCAATGGTCAATGTGCTTTGCCTTAGGAGATGCAGCAGGAAGCCAATTACATGGGGAATCAGTTCTAGTACAGGCAGGGAAACTTCAACCAAGGCAATTCTAGCCAAGGTTGGAAGAACCATCCTAGTATTGGTCAGACACAGAACAACCCATCAGGGCAAACAGGTGGTTTCAGGCCGCAGCAACCCTCACCTATGTGGCAACATGTTACTCACTTGACAAAATTTGTTAGGGACTTAAATGCGAGATTTGACAAATTCCTGAAGGTGTATGAATCTAATCATGCAAGTGACCAAGCTAGTTTCAGATCCCTGGAGATGCAAATTGGTCAGTTGTCAAAGAGGGTAGAAACCACTGAGAAGAACCAATTTAGGGCTAACATTGATGTTAACCCTAAAGAGGAATGCAAAGTTGAGTAAAAGAAAGGCTAAAAGGGAAGATGTGGAGATTGGAAGTAGTGATGAGGAAGAAGAGGAAAAAGAAATTGTTGGGCTAGATAGTAGTGAAGGTGAGGAAGAAGAGGAAGCAAGATTCAGTCACAATGGGCAAATTAGAGAAATCTTTAATCAAGTGACTGTAGTGCCTTCAGTAATCCAACAGATTTATGCATATGCTGAAAGAATAAAATATTATCTTGGAGATACAATAGATTTAGATGAAGATGAAGAGGAGCAGGAATTTGATATTCAACCTCCAAAGAAGAATTATCCGCCCAAAGTAAAAGATCCAGGTTGTTTGACTCTTTCATGTATTGTGAATGATGTTGATATAGGAGGAGCCATGATAGATTCTAGATCTAGCATTAACATGATGCACAAGCGTTTCTTGAGGAAAATTGGAGGGCTAGCATTAAAACCGTCTAATCTTACTATGACGGTGGCGGATGGTTCCATTAAAACACCATTTGGTATGGTGGAAAATGTAGTTGTGCGTGTGGAGCAGCTAGAATTTTTGGCTGAATTTATAGTTATGGGCATGGAAAATGAGGAGAGGATTCCAATGATTCTTGGAAGACCTTTCATGGCAACGTCAAAGATGTTTATTAGTGTCCATGATGGAAGAATCATGATGAGAGACAAAGACCATATACCAAAGCTGTCAGAAGAGTGGATAGAAGGCAACTGATGAGTTGGATAGATGAAGACCCCAACCGGGATGGAAAGACTTGAAGATATTTGATTTAATCCTACTTGTTGTAAAACAATTTTAGTTTTAGGTTATTAGATTTTGGACATGTAACTTTTTGGAATTTTAAACATTTTTTGGGTAGCATCTACTAAGGGATGCTAGAATTTTATATGTATCTACTAAAGGATACAGGTAAGCACATGACAACGGTCCAAAAATCGTTACTTTCATGCTTAAATTTGATAGTAAAACATACCCTTTGAGGCTTAGAATGAGCTTTAAATAATGTAAAATACTTAGTTGAGTCTCTTGAGAGTCAAAAGTTGGTTTTAGAGATATTATGCTTGTTTTGCATTGTTTTGCAGGGTTTTTGGATGAATTAAAGATGGAAGTGAAGTAAGGTGGACTTAGACCCATGAAAGAAGGAGAAAAATGATGAAAGAAAGGGGTCAAACAAGCCGCTGAGCGCCAGAATGGTCCGCTGAGCGCTCAGAGCTATTAGAGGGAAACCGCTCAGCGGCAAAACTGACCGCTGAGCGGTCAGAGCGGCTAGAGGCAAACCACTAAGCGGTCAAATTAGGCGCCTGGGCGGTTGTCTGTTTTTTTACCTAGATTCTATAAATCTTTCTATTATCTATCTGTTATCTTTTTGGGCTTATATATAGTCCTAGTGCAAATTAGATAGGGATTCTTTTGGCAGAGAGATCGTCCAGAGCTATTCCACACACCTTGGAGGAGGTTCCTTGGATGCTTAGGCTCCATTCAACCAAGTTTAGGGTTATTTCTTCCATTCTTTCATTATTTTCATCTAGTTTCACCATGATTATGGTGAACTAAACCCTTTGTTGTTGGAGAACAATGTAATCTTTTGAAACTCTCATATATTGAAATTCTTATTTATTTCATATGCTTGTCATATACTTGTTTATCAATTGTTGGGTTCTCACTTGCGCTTAATGCTTTTATTGTTTAACCCATTCAGTAAATGATGTTTGTCTTTATCGATATGGGGACGTACAGTAATGTCATGAACTGGTGGGAAATTCCTTGATTATGCCAATATCGCCTAGGGATAGGGGTAGGACAGTCAATTGCATTTGCTTCAGAACGCATTGCATTATTGGTTACTAGGGGAGGGTAGGGATAGCAAGCCGGTAATTAGTAATAGACTCTTTTCACCAAGGAATTGGGTTAAGGGTAATTAAGAAAGTATGCATGGCAATTAGATAAACAAGTGAATTAAACAAGAAGAGTAGATATGTGAGAGTGGATAAGATGAAATTGTAAACCCTAACAACACCATTCATCCATATTTTCTCAAAACCAATTGAATCAATTGCATTGCATGTTTATTTTTTGTTCATTGCATACCCCCACCAAATTTATTCTCTTTTCTCAAGTCTTACAAGATTAGGTTACATGAAAGTTAAGGCCTAAGAGTCCTTTGGGAAAACGATACTCGGACTTACCCATTTATATTACTTGATAACGATCTGGTACACTTGCCAGGGACTTAATAGCACACCTACTGAAGGGTGTTGGAAAGGTAGGCACTTACTAATGAGTGTTAAATAGGTTTGGGTCAGGCTCGTGACGTTAAACAAGCGCTATTGGGAGGCAACCCATGTTTTTCTTTTTCTTTTGTACTTGTAATTTTTAGATTAGGTGAACTTTATGTTTTGTGTCTATGCTTGGCTTGTACACTGGTTCTAATGATGGTTTGACTTTATATTGCATGATGAGTTATTCAATGATGATGATTGAATGTGGTTGATGATTGAAACTGCGTGCATGTTGATATCCAGGTAAATGTTTCACTAGTTATGTGAACAGATGTATAATGGTTTATGATTGAGATTGTGATGCTAAGCAGGATGCATGAATGATGTGTGAGAAAGCATGTTGTGTGAGGTTTTGAGCTCCAGAGTTTTCACTGATGTATGTACTGTTCATAGGAAATCATGAATTATATTGCCTGAATCTTGATAATTGATTGAATTGCATGTTTATGTCATATGATTAAGGCCATGTTTGGAAGCCCTTACTTAGCCATATTTTTACCCAAAGTGATTAAAATATTATACCCTTTTTGAACCTTAGCCTTAAACAGGATGAAAACCCTTGATTCAAAATTATTGACCTTGAGTTGGGTTGAGATTAATTGCATGTGTTGAAAAGGTTCAAGTTTTGGGTTGTATGGGGAAAGTTGAATGGCAAAAGAGTAGCATTGAGCTCAAGTGTTGAAAAAGAAAAACGCATGAAAAAAAAGCATGAAAGATGAGCTCAATGTAAAAATAAAAGAAAAGGGAAGAAGTTGGGAAGGAGTGAGATTGGTGAAAAAGAGAGTTGTGCTTGAACATTGAATGTTAAAATAACTCCTTTAACTCAAGGATTTTGTATTCCGAAAAAACCAATTTTTCTTGATAGCCCAGCCTTATTACAAGCTTTGCAAAAGTCCTTGTGATAGGATTTGCATGTGAGGATTTTGATTATTTTAGATGAATGGCAATGTTGTTTTATGTGACATGTGAACAGTAAAAGATGGAGTGACCTTTCAAACACTTGAGAGATTGAGTGAAACACTTGCTTGGTGAGAATTGTTGAAATCCATGTTTACATCTATGCTTAGTGGATTGATCATTAAAAAATGAAACATCTGTTAGGAAATATGTACTTATGTGAACTGAATTGGATTGAAAGCATGCATGCATCTTGATAGGATTCCACTGAAGATCTAAATTGAATAAATAACTTGTAAGAAAAAGGATTTTTGAAAATGTTGAACCATTTGAAGAAGAAGTGGAAAGCCAAGTTTTGTCTTGTTTGCTTGAGGACAAGCAAAGTTCTAAGTTTGGGGTTGTGATAACAGTCTAAACATCGTTATTTTCATGCTTAAATTTGATATTAAAACACACCCTTTATGGCTTAGAATGAGCTTAAAATTAAGTAAAACAATTAGTTGAGTCATTGAGAGTCAAAAGTTGGTTTTAGAGGTATTATGCTTGGTTTTACATTGTTTTGCAGGGTTTTGAGGTAATTTGAAGATGGAAGTGAAGTAAGGTGAACTTGTGCTCGTGAAAGATGAAGAAAAAGAATGAAAAGAAGAGCCAAAGGAACTGCTGAGCGCCAAAACGGACCGCTGAGCGCCCAGAACGATTAGAGGCAAATCGTTGAGCAATCAAATAGGGCGCTGAGCGGTTGTCTGCTAGGCTTGGGCTTAAATTCTATTATTTTTCTGTATTATAAATAACCCCAGTACGACTTAAAACCTGAATCTTTGGCAGAGGGAAACGTCCACAGCAGCTCTACACACCTTGGAGGCTGTTCTTTGGATGCTTAGGCTCCAAACTACTCAATCTAGGGTTTATCCTTTCATTCTTCCATTGTATTTCATCTAGTTTCATCATGATAATGGTGAACTAAACCCTTTNCAAACTACTCAATCTAGGGTTTATCCTTTCATTCTTCCATTGTATTTCATCTAGTTTCATCATGATAATGGTGAACTAAACCCTTTGTTGTTGGGAAACAATGTAATCTTTTGAAACTCTCATATATCCAAATTCTTATTTAATTCATATGCTTGCATATGCTTGATTTATCAATTGCTGGGTTCCTTACCTGAATTTAATGCTTTTATCGTTTAACTCATTCGATAAATGTTGTTGGTCTTTATTGATACGGAGACGTACAGTAATGTCATGAACTAGAGGAAATTCCTTGATTATGCTAATACCGCCTAGAGATAGGGGTAGAACGATCAATTGTATTTTACTTCCGTTTATTATGCATTATTAGTTACTAGGGGAGGCTAGAGATAGCAAGCCGGTAATTAGTAATAGGCTCTTTTCGCCAAGGAATTGGGTTAAGGGTAGACTAAGAAANTTTGCATGGCAATATGATAAATAAGCGAATTAAATAAAAAGAGTAGATATTTGAGGGTGGATAAGATGAAATTGTAAACCCTAACAACATCATTCATCCATAGTTTTTCCTCAACCATTGATTCACTGTATTTGCATGTTTACTTTTGTTTTTGCATTTAAAAACTTAAAATCAATTTCTTCTCAAGTATTACGCAATTAGTTTACACGAAAGTTAAGGCCTAAGAGTCCTTTGGGAAACGACACTTGGACTTACCCATTTTATATTACTTGATAACAATCTGGTACACTTGCCAGGGACTTAACAAGTTTTTGGAGCCGTTGCCGGGGAATCGTGGTTTAACTTATCTAGTAGTGTAACTTGATTAAATTTGACTTGATTGTATATATTGTGTTTTTGTTTTTGTTTTTGTTTTATTTTTATTTTTATATAAAAGTGCTACTAGGGTTTGTGTTTCTTGTGCATGCAACAGGAGACTAGACATACTAGGAGAAAGAAAAATACGCAACCTCTTATTGAAGGCTAAAGTGAGACAAGGTGAAGAAGGAGGGTCAGACTCCCATCTAGGGATTTGTTTCCTTCTCCTGACAGATTACTATCACCTTCACCAGTTCGAAGAGCAGAGGAGATGGCCAGACAAACTCCTCCAAGACGCACTCTTGCAGATCAGTCTAATGTTGTTGGCCCTTTCCATTTTAACAGCATAACAATGCCTACAGATCAAACAACTAATATGGTGATGAATCCAATGCTTATACACCTGGTGGAAAGCAACCAGTTTCACGGATTGTCAAATGAAAACCCATATGACCATTTGACAACGTTTAGTGAAATCTACAACACAGTGAAGATGGCAGGTGTATCATACGAGAGAGTAAAGCTTAGCTTGTTCCCATTCTCATTGGGGGGCAATTAGGTTACACAAAAGTTAAGGCCTAAGAGTCCTTTGGGAAACGATACTTGGACTTACCCATTTTATATTACTTGATAACGATCAGGTACACTTGCTAGGGACTTAACAAAAGGCCACTCCTTCCTTCTACTATTCACATGTCACATAGAACAAAATTGTCTTTCATTTACCATAATCAACATTCTCAGACACGCACATGACATCACAGGGACTTTTTCAAAGCTTATAAACTGGCTTGGGCTAACAAGAAAAATTGGTTTTCCTAGATCACAAAAATCCTTTAGTTAAGAGAGTCATTCTTACATTAATCATTCAAGCATAAACTCTCTTTAATCAATCAATCTCATTCCCAATTTCCCCTTTTTGCATTGCTCTCCTATCCCTATGTCTAGGTAATATTTCTCCCAAGAGAATTCCCCCATGTCTAGATCTACTCTTAAGGGTTTGGCAAGTGTACCGAATCGTATCAAGTAATAATAAACGGTAAGTCTGAGTAACGTTTCCCTAGAGACTCTTAGGCCTAAACTTTTGTGTGAATTCTTGATTTCTTAAGACTTGATGGAACATAAATTAGGGTTTTAAATGCAAAACAGAAAATAAACATGCATGCAAAGATTGATCAATTGACAGTTGAACTATATGAATGAATGGTGTTGTTGGGGTTTATGATTTCATCTTATTCCACTCTCATATATTTACAAATTCTACTAAATTATACTTCTTTATCAATGTTAGTGCCACTTTCTAAATTCCCCTAATTCCAATATCTTGGTGAATAGAGTCTACTCCTAATTCCTAGTTTACTATGTCTAGTCCACCTAGAAATTAATTATGCATTACATAATTCGCACAGAAGCTTAAGCCAATTGGTCCTCCTATCCCTATGTCTAGGTAATATTGCTATCAAGAGAATTCCCTCATGTCTAGACCTACCCACACGTCTCCATATAGATAGAATCAAAGGTTATGGCATTGAATAATGTCTTAAACAAAGCATGCAAATATAATGGAGGAAAAACTCTAACAATTGATAAAAGAAAACATATGAATAAAGTAAGAATTTCAATATATGAGAGTTTGAATAGGATCACATCGTTTCCCCCAACAATAAAAGGGGTTTAGTTCACCATAATCATTGTGAAACTAGATGGAAAGAATGAAAAATATGAAAAGATAACCCTAGAATTGACAAATTGGAGCTTCCACATCCAAAATCCACCTCCAAGGAGTGAAGAGAGTGTTTTTGCGTTCTTTCTGCCAAAAGATAGACCATCTAGGTCGTCCAAATCCGTTTATAAATTATTAAAACGAAACAGAAACTAGCACAGGCCCAAGAGTCCACCGCCCGGCAGTATGTTCGACACTTCATATCACCCTTCAGCGTTGCCGCCTGAGCATTGGCTAGAAAGTTCACTGAAGGTTCCACCGCCCAGAGGTGGCTTCACCGCCCGGCGGCGAGGTCGGCAGTTGAATTCACCCCTCAGCGGTGTCGCTTGAGTGTCTGGCAAAGGGTTCTCTAGAAATTACACTGCCCAGTGGTGGGTTCACCGCCCGGCGGTAGCTACGACTCTTCTTTTCTTCACTTTTCCTCCTTCTCTTAAGTCCAACTCCTATCTTCTTCAACTTCCTTCATTCAATTCCTAATAAATCCTACCAAATCATGGAAAAACCAAGCATAAAACCAAGAAAACCAACTTTGACTCTCTTATTCTCTAACTTAAGCAAATTGCATGATTTCAAGCTAATTCTAAGTCATAAAGGTTGTGTTTAATGTCAAATTTAAGTATAAAAATAACAGTTTTTGAACCGTTATTACAACCCAAACTTAGAACTTTGCTTGTCCTCAAGCAAGCAAGATGAAACTTAGTCTTCCATCAATCATCACAGTGGTTCAATCACATTCACAACTCTTTCTTTCAAGACAAGTAATCACCCAATTCAACTTATCCATAGATTTCAGTCAAGATGCACACTTTGATTCTTAGTTCTTATCAGGGTATTCACACAATCGTATAATATCCAACATATGTTATTCTCATGAATAATCAATTAGCTAATCATAGATGCAATCATAGATTCGTGGAATTTTTCCTTACCAGATAAAGTGTTACACTCAAGCACTCATAAGTGTTTCACTCAAGCACTCAAAAGCGTTTCACTCAAAGGTGTATAGTGGTCACTCTTGCCCTCTACTATCCACATGTCACATAGAACAAAATTGCCTTTCATTTATCACAATCAACATTCTCACATACACATGTCATCACAAGGACTTTTTCAAGGCTTATAATGTGGCTTGGGCTAACAAGAAAAATTGGTTTTTCTAGATCACAAAATCCTTGAGTTAAGAGAGTTATTCAAACATTCATAATTCAAGCACAAACTCTCTTTACCAATCAATCTCATTCCCAACTTTCCCCTTTTTGCATTGAGCTTATCTTTCTTTTACATTCTATCTTTTATATCTTTTTCATCCTTCATGCTTTTCTCAACACCTTAGCTCAATGCTTTTCTTTCCCTTTTTTTTTTAACATTCTCAACAACCCTAAACTTGAACCTTTATCAATACCATACAACAATTCTCAACTTAACTCAAGGTAAAGATTTTTCAAAAAGGTTTTTCATCCTATTTAAGGCTTAGGTTCAAAAAGGGTAAAAACACATGGTGTTCTTTTGAATAGGAATGAAACTTTTATGCATTGGCTAAGAAAGGGATAATTCAAAAATGGCCTTATCACATGAAATGCATATAATTCAGTCAATCATATAAAATTGGGCAAAATCATTCATGCTTTCAAATAGATAGCAATCATACAATCACAAACTCTGGAGTTTAAAACCTCACTCATAAGCTCAATCATTATTCCAGATATTCTAGATAAACATCCTGCTT
Organism: Vigna radiata var. radiata; assembly: GCF_000741045.1. NCBI lineage: Eukaryota > Viridiplantae > Streptophyta > Magnoliopsida > Fabales > Fabaceae > Vigna > Vigna radiata. The sequence goes on along the minus strand of NW_014543115.1, from coordinate 919,207 downwards.
AGCATCATAATCACAATCACAATCTCATCATGCATCTGTTCACATAGCTTGTGAACCACCACCTGTATAACAACATATATTGTGCACACTCAACATCACCAATATCAAAGTATCATCATCAACACACAAAATCATCAATCAAACCACTGCATCGGATAAGATATCAAACCAAGTACATCAACCCTACACTACTCAACTGAAGGAAATATAAGTTCAAATTACAAAGCAAAATGATAAAGAAAAATCATGTTCTGTTGTAGATGACATCCATCAGTAGATGTCATGTCTGCTCCTCAACCCATATTATCATCGAAATCCTCCTCATCTTCATCCTCAGCATCCTCGAAATCCTCATCATCATCATCATCCTCCATATCTGGAGCTTCAACTGGTCTAGATCCACTGCCCTACATATGCTCTAGCCAAGCCACCACGTTGTTAAATTCATCCATGGTCCACCTATGTGCAGGAGGCGTGTCGTACATGCCTATGATCATCTCGGCAGTAGCAACTTGTCCAAATGTAGTTGATCCTTCCAAATGTAGTTGATCCTTCCAAATTTTGGTGATATATTAATAAATGTACTTTTGGGGTTCCGGGTATCATTTTTGGACGTTCTTTAGGTCGCTTTGGGGGTTTTGGACCGTTATGGAACTGTTGGTGATGGTTTCAAAGTTGTTTTCCTTGTCTAAGTATGAGTTTTAAGGGGTATTGGATTGTTTAGTGGTTCTTCTTGGACTGTTATTGTTTGTTAATGTATATTGAATGGTTTCATGTGATTTGTATGACTTGTTGAGTTGTTTGTGGTCTTTTGAAATAAAATTATTGGACGTAATTCCATGGTCCTCAAGGGAGGTTAAATGGTGGTGCCCTGTATGGTTGATGGACGTAGTTCCATGATCCTCAAGGGAGGTTACATGGTGGTGCCCTTTGGTTTGTTGTGATTGACCGTATGAATGGCCAGAGAGTCCTTATAGGGTTTATCCTAACATTCTAATGATCATCCATGCTCAAGTAGAGAGTGATGAGTCATGTGGTGAGAATAGCAGGAGGTCCTAACCCATAGGTTCTTTGGTGAGTTATAACGGACTAACCTTGGGTGACAGCTGATGATTTTCCGGTTACTACACCACTCGGGTGCACAAACCCCTGGAACTTGACATTTCATACTAGTCCGGATAGTCAAATCACGTGGTCGGTCATTAGTATCAGAATAATGCATTTGGTCATAGTCTGTATTGTGTTATGGTCCTTGCATGCTTGAAGTACTTGGTTGTTACATGCTTATGTATTGGTTAAATTGGTATGAGTCAAGTCTAGAATATCACATGTTAAGATGTATGCTTTAAATTGATATTGAATGAAGTTTACTCTTGTATGTATATGCTCCTATGATGAATGTTTTAAATATAATTAGCTCACCCTTGCTTGTTTGTATTGCTTGTTGTATGTGCTTTCTTTTACAATGATCGTCCACTTTGATGTGAGCAGAGGAAGATAAGGTTCCTTTGGAGACAGCTTTGGAAGGAGATGGCGATGCTGCAATCTAGTCCACTAGGCTTTATTTCTCTTAGCCTAAGTTATTTTGAAGAACTTTATCATGTTTTAAAGTTTTAAAATTTCTAGCATTTTTGAAGGAGGACTCTACTCTAGTTTTAAATTCTAATTCTCTTTTAAGAATAACTATAATCCTAAATACATTAACTACTGTCTTAACTACTTTCTATTATATGATTGATGACATATTTATATATATATATATATAGGGGTTTGTTAACACGCGTACGCCTGTTTTTTAGTTGGTACGTTTTAACAATGTGTACCGGATTATAGTAGACAAAAATACTCTCATATATTATGGATTCTAAGTTTTAAAGTCAAGGATATTTAAATAATTTTAATTCTGAAAACTAAAAAAAGAAACCCCCAAATCCTTATTCACCTCTTTCATTCCTCTCAATCTTTTCTCTTTCATTTCTCTCACTCCAACCTTTTCTCTATCATCCTATGATAGGTCCAACTGAAAAAAAAAATAGAAATACTCCTCGTTAAACAATTTACCTTTCTAAAGAGTTGAGTCATTGGCATATTCGCCTTCAGGCAAATGTTCATTCAAGATCTCTTCAATTTCATTATCTTCACTAACCTCTCTAATTTCATCATCTGCAGATATTGAATCGTCATCTCTTAAAAAACCTTCAGGCCAATTACCAATTCCTTCTGATGTCATTATGCTTATGAAAATTAGATAAAATTAGATAAGACAAAAATTATAAAATGAAAACTCATTATAAAATCATTTTTTCTAAGAAATTGTTTAATACCGAGTGTTTCTAATTTTTTTTTCCAGGCGAATTACCAATTCTTTCATATGTCATTATGCTTGTGAAAATTAGATAAAATTAGATAAGACAAAAATTATAAAATGAAAACTCATTATAAAATCATTTTTTGTAAGAAATTGCAGTGTTTCTAATTTTTTTTAATTGGGGCTACAATAGAAATGACAGAAAAAATGTTGGAGTGAGAGAGATGAAAGAGAAAGGGTTGAGAGGAATGAGGGAGGTGAGTAAGGGTTTGGGGTTTCTTTTTTTTTTTAGTTTTGAGAATGAAAATTATTTAAATACCCTTGACCTTAAAACATAGAATCCATGATATATGAGGGTATTTTTGTCTACTATAATCCGGTACACATTGTTAAAACGTACCAACTGAAAAACAGACGTACGCGTGTTAACAAACCCCATATATATATAAATATGGAATGTCACGTTTGCAACATGTCTTATTTATATCAAAGTTAAACTAGTAAACAATAAATTCGTTAAACTGATTTATGTCAAAGTTAAATATCAAGTGATTGATATATTCACCAAAACTTTGTCACGTTCAAGAATAAATTCACTTCTATTAACCTAATTCTTCTGACTTAATAACCCGATTCCTTTATTAACTTTTGTTAAGTTACTTTGTACTTCTATTTTTATTTTTATTTTTATAATAGTATTTCTTCTATTATCTGTTAAAAAGAGTGAAGAATATATTTGTTTTTTTCACTTACACAATAACAACTTTAAAATAATACAAAGACTGCATCTAAGATTATAAAAAGTAATTAATATATAATAAAGTCTTACAAATTTAAACATATTCACAATATCAATATATCATTGAATTCAGGTACAGCCACATCATCACAAATAATAAAGGCTTACCAATCTTATAGATTCCAAACTTCCACATTATCACCTTATAAATAGACTAATACCAATCTTATGCCACTTTTAGATATCTAAAGCCATTAACAATGATAACGACATAATTTAAGGACAATATAGGTGAGTGGGTGACATTTAATCACCTGAAAGAGATTTCTGCATTATATAATTCCATTACATAAAAAACCTAAATTAGTTGAGAAGATAGCATAATGAATGAATTACTCATAGCTCCTTTTGTTGTTCTCACATCTTACTACAACGGGAACCATAAAAATATATTAGAAAAATTACGTTTGTTAGATAGGAGAAAAATATGTTTAATAAAAATATATTACAAACGTGAAAATAGATAAAAATAAAATATAGAATAAATTAATTAAAAGATAGAAGAAAAGAAGAAGAAGAAATGGGATAAATTAGAAATAGACAAGATATTCTATAATTTACTAAAATTATATTTTTCATCTTTTTCCGTTCGTTCATTTTAGAAAGATGGTGATTTATGATTATATTATATGTACGAAGAATATATATATATATATATATATATATATATATATATATATATATATATATATATATATATATAATTTTAGTGTAATAGTTAAAATCTAAGGAAAAGAAAAAAAATTAATTAGAAAATAATAACATAAATCAATTTACAATTTTTTTTTTATATAATTAAAACTAAGAGTAAAAGTAAATATTTTCATCTTTCTCCCTGAACAAAATCTAAACCACAAATTGAAACCTTATCTTTTAATTTCTTGTTTGAAACCATAAAATTTTAGAAAAAGAAACAGACAATTCTACAAATAAAGTTATCTTTCCTATTTTAACAGAAATTTAAAGAAGTAAAAGGAGATGTGAAGAATGAAGAATTAAGAAGAAAAATCAGAAAAGCATAAAAGTTAAATTACTGGAACTTGACATAACAACCGACGCTGCCGAACCAATTATACAATTTGGTGAATAAATAGTTTTGCTAGAAGAAATTCATCAAGTTCTGGTTTTGTTCATATGTCTTGTTTTTCTCAACTAAATTCAATAATGGAGTATGTGGCACATTGTAGCGTTGTTGATAGTGATACTTAAGAAATACGTGTTGGCATCAAATGTTTGATCTTGTACCAGATTGACAAAACGATGAAACATGTTTGTTGCATTCAATGGAATTCAACCTCCAACAAACAACTAGCAATAAAGTGACAAGACCTTTTTTTTATCACTTTAACTGAAAAAAAAAAACAATTATTATTATCATCTAAAAATTTACATATTTTTAAAGTATTGCTCTAATCTTTTTCCTTTTTTAAATATTTGTTTAAGTTTTTGATTTAATTTCTTGTAACATTAGTCCTGCTAAATTTGGAAACAGTACATTGTAATTTTTAAAAAAATTTAAATTTAATATAGAGAAAAAATATACTTTTTAAAATTAATGATTGAAAAATTATGAAAAACGACTGGCAATTTGTTCCTGCGGAGAGAACTGCGATAGAAAGAGATAGAGGAAAGAAAATACGAGAATTAAGAAAGAGATTGGTGAAAATAAAATAAAATTTAATATTGCCTAAATTAAAAGTGGAAACATATAAAAATTTCTTCCTCCACTGGTCTCAATATATATATA